>NC_042980.1:25748363-25888363 GCF_901001165.1 Salmo trutta | reverse complement strand
ACGGGTGGGTGTTGTTATGGTGACCAATGAGCTGAGATAAGGCGGAGCTTTACCTAGCAAAGACTTATAGATGACCTGGGGCCAGTGGGTCTGGCGACGAATATGTAGCGAGGCATGTTGAGTGGGGCTAGGGGCTTCGCAGTAAACTAAAACAATGATAACTATCCTGAACAACAGTATACAAGGCATATTGACATTACAGAGAGACATAAAGCGAGGCATAAAGCAATCACAGGTGTTGATTGGGAGAGCTAGCTAAGACAACAACTGGTAAGACAACAACGGGTAAGACAACAACAGCTAATCAGCTAAGACAACAGCAACAGGTAAAATGGCGATGAATGGGCAGAGAGGGTCGGTTAACTACACACAGGGTCTGAGTTCAAGGCTGGGGCCGACAGATAAACAAAATGGAGTACCGTGATTAATGAACAGTCCAGCAGGCGTCAGCTCTGTAGCCAAGTGATCATAGGGTCCAGTGAACAGCAATAGATGAAACAGGGAAGCCGCTAGGTAGTCGTTGTACTGCATGCTGTTGGGTTGAACTAAGGTGATTACGTTGAAAAGAGACGTGTAATGTCCTTGAGCAACAAAGATTTGTCCATGACTTCAAAGAACTAAAGCATGGACCTGAAGATGTAAAGAGGTATTGGCCTATTAGCCTGCTGTGTCCACTGGATAAGTGAGACGTGTAGTTTGTATACCTGCCGCATTGCTTGTTATCCAATGTAGTATGCTGTGAACATTTAGAGACATTCACGTCTGTATAACACTTCAACACAAACTGTAATGTAATTTCAATATTAACTATACTGTTAATAACCACCAACGTTATCTGTGTATTGGGTTTTAGGATGGTGTTAACTGATGTTTGACTCTGTTGTTTTGACTCTTGTCTGTTGGGGTGGTTGTGGAGGACACAGTTGTCATGGTTTTCTTTTGAAGTGGTTGTGGAGGACACAGTTGTCATGGTTTTCTGTTGAGGTAGTTGTGGAGGACACGGTTGTCATGGTGTTCTTGAGCTTCACCATGTATAGGGGTACAGTTATTCAGTCAATTAGTCAGTCAGTACCTTTGGCAGCATCATGTTGGGGATGGGTGTGGCAGCTGAGCTCTCACAGACATTGAAAGAGAGGGGAGATGAGGGGAGGGACTGAGGATGGGAACAGAGCAACCAAAGCTCAGAATTAGACCGGGCCCATACCACTTAGGTTGTGTGTTGCTGTGGCAACAGCTCCGTTCCCTTCACACAGAGTTTTGGCGGTGGTATCTCGCCGGCTGTCTCTCTCTCTCTCTCTCTCTCTCTCTCTCTCTCGCTTTCGCTCTCTCTCTCTGCCCTCCCTCTCTCTCTCTCTCTTTCTCCCCTCTCCACCCTGCGGTGAGGTGCAAGCCTGCGTTTGACAGTGTGTCTGACTCTGTGGCTGCCTCAGGTCTCTACTCAAGGGGAGTCCGTTTTCGCTTTGGTCTACTGGTCTAGTCTGGTCTGACCAGTACAGGTAAAAAAACCTTTTCTGTCCTGGTAGTGCAGCTCAGTACAGCATTGTCTGCATGCCTGGGAGGATTGTAGTTGTGGCTTTGGATTATAACTGTTCTTCTCTTTTATACTGGGTTTTATTGACATATAATGTGCCTTATTTTTATTTGTTAATGTTTTTGATTTATTTATTAATGTGTTAAGGCCAATGAGACAAACTTGGTAAGAGAAGTAAGAGCTGTCACTGTAAACAGTTTTTGACTCAACATCATTCTGTCAGGAAGGGCTGAAACAACACTGAAGAAGACAGCTATCATTAGAATTAGAGTAGACAGTAGATGTGTTTATTGTGTTGTGTTGTGTGTGTGTGTGTGTGTGTGTGTGTGTGTGTGTGTGTGTGTGTGTGTGTGTGTGTGTGTGTGTGTGTGTGTGTGTGTGTGTGGTTTGTGTCTGTCAGCTAGTAAACTGCTGTTTCACTGGAATGAACCCAACGACCTGGTGATGCTGTGTGTGTGCATGTGTGTGTGTGTGCATGTGTGTGTTGGAGGTGTGTGTGAGCATGTGTCGTTGTGTGCCTTTGAGGCAGAATTTGATCTGGATGCAGGACACATCACTGCCCAGTCTGTGAGGAGGGAGGGAGTGGAGAGGTAGTGGGTATCTGTCTAGGTGAGGGCATATCTGTCTGTTTGGAGGGAGGGAGGGAGGGAGGGAGTATCTGTCTAGGTGAGGGCATGTCTGTCTGTTTGGAGGGCGCATATCTGTCTGTTTGGAGGGAGGGAGTTCATCATAGCCAAGCTATGGGCTCTAGAATAGAATGACGTTATGGTGTCAGGAATCAGGATAGAGACAAAGTAATAGAATGACGTTATGGTGTCAGGAATGAGGATAGAGACAAAGTACTAGAATGACTAGAAAGGGCATAACAACGCTGACGATGGCAATTGGCTTTGCTTCTATGCAGACACTGAAAATGGCCCGTAAGGCTCTGGTTAAAAGAAGTACAACATGGGCAATAGGTTGCCGTTGAGACGCAGCCCTGGACTGTGTTTGTTGGAATGTCATGCTGTGTGGTTGATCTGCTAGGTCAATCTGACCGAGATCAAGAGGCGAAGGCTGGACCAATAGAGTTGTGACCAATACAATTTGATTTGATTTGGAGGAATCTGTTAATACTTTCTCAGTGGCTCTGTGGTGAAATCCTCTCTTCTTTTTCTTCTCCTCCCTGTCCACCTTTTGACTCTCCTGTTCTGCTCGTTAGAGCTACATCAGTGCATCAGGCACAACATCCCTGAGCTGGGAGGGATTGAGATTCAAGACATAAAACACAGTTTCATGATGTGATCTCAGGGTGGAGATCTGAGAGCGTTGACCAGTATCTGGCAGGCTGTTGATTGATGCTCCTGGATTTTCAGTATTGACTGTTCTGCTCTATTTTTCGACTACTTGGCATGTATAACTCCTACTGAAGTCGTTAAAACAAACTCGCTCAGGTTTTCACGTTTTCTTGAATAGCTTCTGTTTATTAATGGATTAAACTGACTGTAGTGACAGTTGAGTTTGGCAATAGTATGTATTTGTCCATGTGTGTATGACAGTCATTTTCTCTGTAAAATGGAACCACAGAAAGCAGGCTCATTTGAGTGGGTGAGTGTTTCCGGAAGACTTACGTATGTGTGTGTGTTTGTGCATGTGTGTGTGCATGTGCGCGTGAGTGTCTGGTGGGTGGAAAATGGTCCTGAAACAGCTCCACGTCGTGACAACAAAAGCTTTCCACCGCCAACTAACTAATCCCACTGAAATACACTGTTGCCATGTCAATTACACGGTTTAGGAGACTGACATTCTCAAAAACACTCAATTATGACAGTAAAACTCATGAGTGTAAAATAAAGGATGTTGTATGGATCTACAGTATATATTGGAGTCCATATGCACAGGAATCATGGATGTATGGCTCACTAAGGTTTACATTACAACATATATACACAAACCCTACATACACACACACACACAAGTACACTTCTCACACACACACACACACACACACACACACACACACACACACACACACACACACACACACACACACACACACACACACACACACACACACACACACACACACACACACACACACATACAAATCTATGTTCTTCTGACCTCAGTCCACTCCACATTGGTTTTACAATTACTTGACATCTTCTTTATCATTGTAGGTGGTTTAATTTTAATCATTGTACTGTAAACCTATGTCTAATGGGTAAAGGTATCATCCAGATTAAATTGTTTGTGACCAGTGGAGGGTATCTGGGTCATGTTCATTAGTGCACACCATAGCAAACATTTTGCGACGAGAAACATGCTTCCGTTGCTTCCGTTTGGTTCCTAGTGAGTATAACCCTGGGCATCCCACACTGTTGTTGACTCAAAGTTATCAGCCAATCACAGGCCCATGCCCAGAGCCATTTCTGATTGGCCAGTAGGTTTGGCTGCTTCCTATCTGAACCAGTGTTTCCATGGTGATGCCTGCAGTTAGAATGCTGCCAATTCTACAAGTAAAGATTGCCTATTTCAATTTTGTAGTTTTTTTCTCACCATGGTTCTCTGCATATTAAACCTTCAGCCTTAGATAGACAGAAAGCAATCATTAAATTAATTATCAATCAATAAGTACTGACCATAAGTAAATATTTCCTTGACACGCTATGATTAGCAAGATGTATTTGCATTTTACATTTTAGTCATTTAGCAGACGCTCTTATCCAGAGCGACTTACAGTAGTCTATAGTTGGTCTAGACATCACTGATGACTGTGGGTGCCTGTGTGTCTAACTGTGTGTGTGTGTGTGTATGTGTGTGTTTATGTGTGTGTGTGTCACACAGAGCAAGTGTCTGCGCGAATCGTGCAGGAGGTGACAGCAGAAGCAGTGGCAGTACTGAAGGGAGAACAGGAGACAAGACTGCAGTCAGGTACACACACACACACACACACACACACACACACACACACACACACACACACACACACACAGGACATGTCCCGGCCCATCCGTCTCTTCCCTCCAGAGGGAGCATAGCTATTCTGAAAGTGACACAGAAGTCCTTTTGGCTGATGTCAATGGACTAAAATGGTGCTGTTGGTGTGTGTGTGTGTGTGTGTGTGTGTGTTTGGGTACGTCTGTGTGTTCGTGCGTGCGTGCGTAGGGGTTAGAGAGCAGTGCTTGGACCGGACAGCTGTCAGAGAAGATCTAACATGGTGGTAGTGGTGGGGGAGTAAGCCCAGAGCAAAGCAGAACAGATCCCAGATCAGCCATCTGGAGTCCACATAGCAACATTGACCCTCAACATGTAGTAGCCTCTCCAGGCACGTGCACAGATAAGGGTCTGCCTGAGCACCTGCACCTTTGCCTTCCCACTCGCCAAGTGCCCTTTTGGGTGGTGGTATATATATTTAAAACATTTTTATACAGTTTATGTCATTGTTGTTCTGAACCGACTGCCCCCAAGTCATTGTGACGTCAAGTTCACCACCCCTACCATCAGTTGGTCTGCCCTGTACGGCGCTCACAGGCGCCCGGATGTGCCTTTTTCCCAGTCTGCCCTGTACGGAGAATGCGTGCGCCCGGTATCCAAACATGCATGTCTTGAGATGAGGTCACCGGTCGAGTGTGTGTAGCGAGATACCTAGGTTAAATATAAACAGTACTGCCACAGCAGCATAACATTTGATTAATGCTTGATTCACATCATCATCAATATTCGCTCTGGTTGGCTGAAGCGCAGCAGCACTTCATCATTTATTTCTTATATCGAATCATAGCCCTGCGAAGGGTGCTGGAGGTTCTGCAGCACCCCTGCTATATAAAAATAAATGTTGTAAAGTTATAGTTATTTTTTTGATTTTAGCTGACCCTAACCGTTTTCCTAACATGAACCTAATTTTCATACCCTGTCAAAGTGCTAATTATCCTATCAACTTTCAAAGAGGCCTATTGAGGGAATATTGTTTTACAAACTATACTGAACTTAAATATAAGTGCAACATGCAACAATTTCAAAGATATTAACGAGTTGTAGTTCATATAAGGAAATCTGTCAATTGAAACAAATGCATTAGGCCCTAGTCTATAGATATCACATGACTGGGCATGGGCGCAGCCATGAGGGCCTGGGAGGGCATAGGCCCACCCACTGGGGAGCCATTCTCAGCCAATCAGAAATTGTTTTTCCCCAAAAAAGGGCTTTATTACAGATAGAAATACTCCTCAGTTTCATCAGCTGTCCGGGTGACTGGTCTCAAACGATTCCGAAGGTGAAGAAGCCAGATGTGGCGGTCTTGGGCTGGCGTGATTATACGTGGTCTGCCGTTGTGAGGCCAGTTGGACATACTGCCAAATTCTCCAAAATGGCATTGGAAGCGGCTTATGGTAAATGAACATTCAGTTCTCTGGCAACAGCTCTGGTAGACATTCCTGCAGTCAGCATGCCAAATGCACACTCCCTCAAAACTTGAGACATCTGTGGCATTGTGTTGTGTGACAAAACTGCCAATTTTAGTGTGGCCTTTTATTGTCCACAGCACAAGGTGCCCCTGTGTAATGATCATGCTGTTTAATCAGCTTCTTGATATGCCACAACTGTCCGGTGGATGGATTATCTTGGTAAAGGAGAAATGCTCACTAACAGGGATGTTAACTAATTTGTGCACAACATTTGAGAGAAATAAGCTTTTTGTGTGCGCATGGAACATTTCTGGGATCTTTTATTTCAGCTCATGAAACATGGGACCAACACTTACATGTTGAGTTTATATTTTTGTTCAGTATAATTAGGGATAGCCCCCTTTTATCAATTTTCGCCTAAATGACACACCCAAATCTAACTGCCTGTAGCTCAGGCCCTGAAGCAAGGATATGCATATTCTTGGTACCATTTGAAATGAAACACTTAGAAGTTTGTGGAAATGTGAATGAATTGAATGTAGGAGAATATAACACAATAGATCTGGTAGAAGAAAATACAAAGATAAACCAACCGGTATTTTTAAACCACCATATTTTAAATGCAAGAGAAAGGTCACAGTTCCAGCCATCACTCTGGTTGTAATTCCGATAGTGTCCACAAGATGGAAGCAGTGTATGTGCAAAGTTTCAGATGGATAACTTGAAGTATGAGTGAACTACAATACTTTTAGTGTGAAGTCCCCAGGTACATTTGGGGAAATCGTGAAGGAGACATTCGCATTCAAATAAAAATCTTCTGCAAGAATATCGTCCAATCTGTATACTTGGACTTTGATTTAGCTTTCCAAGTATTAGTAGCCATATTATAAGTTCAACATTTGCAAAACAACCAGTTTTCATAACTTCATAACTCTGAATGTTCTTATAATTTTGGTCCAAAATGAAAAGGCATGCTGTCGTACAATGTTAGTAACTACATTTTACGACATATACATGGTTTCCGGATAATCCCGTAAAGCCCAGCTCATTGGCTATACAGCTAGCTTTGTTAAGCACCGATTGGTGATTAATTGACAAAGATACAGTCGATCAAGTGATGACCACCCTCGTCATCGGCGTGCCATGAAGGCGTCGGTCTCTGACCAAATATGGTGTCCTATAGGATATACTACACCCCTAATGATATAGTGAAGTCTTGTTACCTTCTAGGATCTCTGAGGAATACATACAAATGTGATTTGACTCGTTGAAACAACGTTTAAGGTGAGATTTTCACAGATTCCTTTCTTTGCAAATGAAACGAGGGAAATACAAAATCGATTGTGCGTGCTTTATGGACCTTTTTAGGATATGAAACCAACACTTCATGTTATCTCTGGGACCCTTTGGATGATAAATCAGAGCAAGATTTCAGAATGTAAGTACACATTTCACCTTCAGAGGTGAATTTATCATGCCTATTGCGGTGAAAAAAGTGTTTTGTTGTTAGGAGCTCTCCTCAAACATGGCATTTCTTCGCGGTAAAAGCTACTGTAAATTGGACAGTGCAGTTATTAACAAGAATTTAAGCTTTCAGCCGATATAAGACACTTATATGTATCAACATTTGTTGTTTCTCTAAAATCTGTGATCTTGACATAACGTGCTGAATGATTTACAACTGTCCTGTTGACGGAACGCCGATACTTAAAACGAGAGAGATAGGCTTTTGGCATGGACGTGAAACTGGAAAGCTTTGTTAGGACTATCATGTCCTCCTCACAGTATATTACAACATGTTTGTCTCCATTCACCAAATCGATCCCGCTCCAGAGTGCAGGCCTCGGTGTAACACTCATTCCTTCGACGATAAACACGAATCCGACCATCACCCCTGGTGAGACAAAACCGCGACTCATCAGTGAAAAGCACTTTTTGCTAGTCCTGTCTGGTCCAGCGACGGTGGGTTTGTGCCCATCAGCGATGTTGTTGCCGGTGATATCTGGTGAGGACCTGCCTTACAACAGGCCTACAAGCCCTCAGTCCAGCCTCTCTCAGCCTATTGCGGACAGTCTGAGCACTGATTGAGGGATTGTGCGTTCCTGGTGTAACTCGGGCAGTTGTTGTTGCCGTCCTGTACCTGTCCCACAGGTGTGATGTTCGGATGTACCGATCCTGTGTAGGTGTTGTTACACGTGGTCTGCCACTGCGAGGACGATCAGCTGTCCGTCCTGTCTCCCTGTTGCGCCGTTTTAGGCGTCTCACAGTACGGACATTGCAATTTATTGCCCTGGCCACAACTGCAGTCCTCATGCCTCCTTGCAGCATGCCTAAGGCACGTTCATGCAGATGAGCAGGGACCCTGGGCATCTTTCTTTAGTTGTTTTTCAGAGTCAGTAGAAAGGCCTCTTTAGTGTCCTAAGCTTTCATAACTGTGACCTTAATTGCCTACCGTCTGTAAGCTGTTAGTGTCTTAATGACCATTCCACAGGTGCATGTTCATTAATTGTTTATGGTTCATTGAACAAGCATGGGAAACAGTGTTTAAACCCTTTAGAATGAAGATCTGTGAAGTTATTTAGATTTTTACGAATTATCTTTGAAAGACAGGATCCTGAAAAAGGGGCGTTTCTTTTTTTGCTGAGTTTATAATAACCAGCAGTGAGGACTCTGTCTGTCAGCAAATCTACATCTATGGAGTGTGGAGCTGACAGATATACATCAAAATGGGGATATACTGTAGAGGCTACAACAGAGCCAACAGAGGCTGTCTGTTGTAAACCTATTTGTATTACAGTAATCAATTTGTATTACTACTATTAGCTAATTCACTATTACAGTTGATAATATAAATGCAGCTTCTTGAAATTACCTTGCATTTCATGAAATTTTCACCAGAGAATCCTCACTGGAGGAATTACTCAGCGAAAAACAGCCATTGTAGTATTTATTCACATCTCTACTGTTCACAGAGAATGTCAAAGGAGCTTTAAAGGATTAACAGGAGAGACAGGTAGCGAGAGAGAGAGAGAGAGAGAGACAGATAGAGAGGGAGAGAGCAGAAAGACTAATTGATTTCATCCTCTCCTCTCCAGACTTAATCAGCTACTATCTCAACAGACACACAAAGGGTTGTCTAATAGTTAGCTGTTTTCAAACTTCACTCCTGATAAATTCTCATCTGTCCATGTTTGTCTGTCCCCATCTGTTTGTCTTTCTGTAGTTGAAGACACGGCAAACCTGCCCCCCTCTCCTCCTCCCTCACCTTCTGCTGAGCACTGCTTCAGACCCCTGGAGCAAGGTAAGGTCCGGAGGGAGGGAGGGAGGGAGGGAGGGAGGGAGAAAGAGAGAAATGGAGAGAGAGAGATAGAAATGGAGAGAGAGAGAGAGAGAGAGAGCGAGAGACTGTGAGTGAATGATATGTTATCATCAAGACTGTATGTGTTGTATTTGACTGTGCCGAGACCCTTGGAACCCCATTGCTGCTGCCTTGGAAGATACAGTATGTGACACCTTTGGGCGAACCAATCACAGAGGCTCCCTACCTGGATCATGTTGTTACACAGAAACCCAGGAAGTGTATCTTAGACATTCATTATCTTTCTGTGGAAGTAAACAGAAGTCTTCTCCCTCCTCCTCATCTTCCTTTTCCCACAGAATTAGAAATCATCTCACCTTCATCACTTCTTTACCTCAATCACTCCATCCACAAGCCCATACTCCTTTATCTTCCCCCCTTCCCTGACCATGCATCTTGGAATGCCAGTGCATGACCTTCGCATGACCTTGCCCCTCCTCACCCCCCATTGGCATCCTTCCTCCCCTTTAACTTTGATCATCCACCCCTACTATCCTTGCAGATATACCTCTGATAGCCTGTTTGCCCTCCTAACCTCTTTTGTTTCCACTTATGTGTCTTTGTCTTTACTCTTCTGTCCTGCGTTTAAGCATGTCTTGTTGTTGGTTTTTCCTTGTTGTTGGACCATGCTTTTTTGTCTTCCTGGTTTGTTTCTGACTGTGCCTGGCCTGTTGTCTGTGTTTGTCTAGTCTACTCTGACTGCAGTGGACATGTGACCTATGACAGATTTTGTGGGAGAATCCAGCCATGCTCAGACAGACTGGTTATTGGTAGTTGAATTGACTTGTTAGCTACATAGCTTCCTCTCTTCCTATATAATGAATCATAGCTATCTCCCTTATAAGAGAACACCTTGGCACCACTGTGCTACTGTATTAGGGGCAGTGACCAAACACCCAGCAAGCATGTAGTGGCCCACTAGCAGCCCGCCGCTGAAACACTATCTATCAGCACTGCAGCAGTCGGTTCACTAACACTAGCTTTCAATGAGTTTCATTGTTACATCGCTTTACATTGCTGTCTCTGTTACGTTGGTCTGACTGTGTGGTCCGCCCATCTTCTCTTCGAGTGGCAGGCTCCAAACTCACTTTCAGTTGCTGGTCACTGTCCTTGTGTCTTTGTCTTGTTGCCTCTCTCTCTCTGTCTCTCTCTATCCCCCCAACACTACATCCCTCTATCCTCCCTCCCTCCCTGTCTGTTTCTGTGTGTGTGTGTGCCTCTCCCTCCCTCCCCCCTCCCTCCCCCCTCCCACCCTCTCTCTCTCCCAGCGTGTTTCTCTCTGTGTGTATGTGCCTCTCCCTCCCCTCTCCCTCCCCCCTCCCTCACTCTCTCCCAGCGTGTTTCTCTCTGTGTGTGTGTCCAAATTTCCCCTGCAGTACGTTCTTCTGTTGTTTGTAGATGTAGGGGATGAGATGAAGGAGGCCTGCCCTCTCCGCCGCTTCCAAAATTCTCGGGAGAGGTGCAAGTTCCTCGCCCCCTCCATCTCTGTGTCTGTGCCCGAGGATGACCCCTACCACTCTGACGAGGAATACTATGATCATCCCTTGTTCAGCCCTGAGTGGGATCGCTCGGTCTCCTCTCGGCCCACAGTGCTGGCCGCTGCCTTTAGACAGATCCAAGGTGAACCGCGCATGGTTCCTCTACGTAACGCCATTCTTCCTTCCTACCGTCCCTTCTTCTATCTTCCTCTTTCTGGGTTTCTACCCTGATCCACCTTTTCTGTGGTTTGACCAACAACCTCCGTCTTACCGTCTGTGTGTTTGTGTCCCTGTGGTGTCAATTAGCTCAACGAATCTGAGCTTTCAGGTTTTGATTATCTAGTTTGTTTTCATTTCTATTTATTTCTCAATCAAAGCCATTTGTTCCCTTTAGTCAATGTTGCCTACAGAAGCCCCCCATACCTTCTGAAAGTAATCTGATAAATATAAGCATCATTTATCAAAGTGGTCCGATAAAGATAACTAATCAATAACTGTATTGATTCATAATTTGAATACAAACTGGGCTGAGGAAATTCTTAAACGTACATGTGCATACTTGCAAGGATGCATATCATGAAGTGTTCACATGTTTATGCATACAGGTCAAACAACGTCATATGCATATCATGTAAATAGAGTGGCGTGCAGGTCCAAATGGCTTGCAGCAATATACAGTGGATTATTGAGCATGATCTAAGACTTGTTTCATGCACGTTTTCCTCTCTGCCTGTCCGTGTCATCTTAATGCTTCATGCGTGTTGTGTGTCTGTCTGTCATCTCTCCCTCAAAGACAAACTCATCCCTGATCCCTCCCATCAGCCCCCTTCTCATGCATCCCACCACTGCCGTTACACACACACCCGTTGTAGATTATTATTCGATCACAGAAGTCACAGGACGACTTTCAGCTCGATACTCAACACTCTGCATACAGACACACAAGCTCTTAAAGGACTCACTTCACACACACACACTCTCAATACGCTCTCTCACAACTCTCAAAGGCTTATAGTATTAGTAAACAAAAACATGTCCTCATCAGGGCTGTACTAGGCTGGAGGTTTAGCAGCCCTCCCCTCTCTGTCTCCTCTCTGTCTCCAGGAGACAGCTGGAAGTGTTACAGTATACGGCATCAGTCTTCCTCTCTGTCTCTCCCTGGGCAAATATATCCCCTGAAGCTACAGATGTAGGATCTTAATTTGATCACCCTGGAATACAGGAAATGTAAAACGTGTAGTGTATTTGAGGTTTAAAAAGGCTTCTGAAGTTTGTAATTTCTACTTTGAAATTTCAGACTTGATTTTCCCTTTATGAAAAATGTACCAACCCCTACAACAATGTTAATTAATTAGAATCCACATAATAATTCACATTTCCTGTTGCTTCAGGATTATTGTCCTGCTGTAGAAAACTGGCTCAAATTAAGATCATACATCTGTAGGTTTAGCAGTCCTCTTCTCTCCTCTGTCTCCAGCTTGTAGACTGTATGGCATCACTCCTCCTCTCTGTCTCTTCCTGGGCAGAGAGAGAGTCCCTGCTGTGATGTGACCCAGCACACTGCTGCACGCTGCTACATCCGGTCACGACCCTGCTACACACATACACACACACACACACACACACACACACACACACACACACACACACACACACACACACACACACACACACACACACACACACACACACACACACACACACACACACACACATACACACACACACACACACACACAGACACAGACACAGACACAGACACAGACACAGACAGCAGCAGCACAGTCGTCAGGCCATCACATCTAAAACCCTGAGCACCGTGCCACATGGCGAGGCATAGCACCACCACATAAAGCCTGCTGAATTGAGCAGCGTCTTTCTGTCTCTAAGCAGGATTTCAGAATCGCAGGCGGCATAACAGCTTAGGAGTTAGGAGCAGAGGCACCCAGCTCCATGGTGACAGAGAGAGGATGTGTGGATATGCTTGTTTGGGAGCTAGATCTGTTTCTATCATCTAATGGTTTGGGTTTGGAGGGTTTTGGAGGGTTGAGGACTGGTCCTAGAACAGTGATGCAGGACACATTCTCTGCCTAGTGCCTACACTGCCTACATCAAGTCAGAAAATTGTTACAGAACTTGGATGAGCTGGGAGTGGGATTTATGATATGTTTCTGTGGCTCTTCTCTCAACTGATAAGGGGAAGGCAATGTCCACTTAGTATATTATGTGTCAAATGTACAGTCGTGGCCAAAAGTTTTGAGAATGACACAAATATTAATTTCCACAAAGTCTGCTGCCTCAGTGTCTTTAGATATTTTTGTCAGATGTTACTATAGAATACTGAAGTATAATAACAAGCATTTCATAAGTGTCAAAGGCTTTTATTCACAATTACATGAAGTTGATGCAAAGAGTCAATATGTGCAGTGTTGACCCTTCTTTTTCAAGACCTCTGCAATCCGCCCTGGCATGCTGTCAATTACCTTCTGGGCCATATCCTGACTTATGGCAGCCCATTCTTGCATAATCAATGCTTGGAGTTTGTCAGAATTTGTGGGGTTTTGTTTGTCCACCCGCCTCTTGAGGATTGACCACAAGTTCTCAATAGGATTAAGGTCTGGGGAGTTTCCTGGCCATGGACCCAAAATATAGATGTTTTGTTCCCTGAGCCACTTAGTTTTGCCTTATGGCAAGGTGCTCCATCATGCTGGAAAAGGCATTGTTCGTCACCAAGCTGTTTCTGGATGGTTGGGAGAAGTTACTCTCGGAGGATGTATTGGTACCATTCTTTATTCATGCAAAATTGTGAGTGAGCCCACTCCCTTGGCTGAGAAGCAACCCCACACATGAATAGTCTCAGGATGCTTTACTGTTGGCATGACACAGGACTGATGGTAGCGCTCACCTTGTCTTCTCCGGACAAGATTTTTTTCCGGATGCCCCAAACAATCGGAAAGGGGATTCATCAGAGAAAATAACTTTACCCCAGTCCTCAGCAGTCCAATCCCTGTACCTTTTGCAGAATATCAGTCTGTCCCTGATGTTTTTCCTGGAGAGAAGTGGCTTCTTTCCTGCCTTTATTGACACCAGGCCATCCTCTAAAAGTCTTCGCCTCACTGTACGTGCAGATGCACTCACACCTACCTGCTGCCATTCCTGAGCAAGCTCTGTACTGGTGGTGCCCCAATCCCGCAGCTAAATCAACTTTAGGAGACGCTTGCTGGACTTTCTTGGGCGCCCTGAAGCCTTCTTCACAACAATTGAACCACTCTCCTTGAAGTTCTTGATGATCCGATAAATGGTTGATTTAGGTGCAATCTTACTGGCAGCAATATCCTTGCCTGTGAAGCCTTTTTTGTGCAAAGCAATGATGATGGCACGTGTTTCCTTGCAGGTAACCATGATTGACAGAGGAAGAACAATGATTCCAAACACCACCCTCCTTTTGAAGCTTCCAGTCTGTTATTCGAACTCAATCAGCATGACAGAGTGATCTCCAGCCTTGTCCTCGTCAACATTGACACCTGTGTTAACGATAGAATCACTGACATGATGTCAGCTGGTCCTTTTGTGGCAGGGCTGAAATGCAGTGGAAATGTTTTTGGGGGATTCCGTTCATTTGCATGGCAAAGAGGGACTTTGCAATTAATTGCAATTCATCTGCTCACTCTTCATAACATTCTGGGGTATATGCAAATTGCCATCATACAAACCGAGGCAGCAGACTTTGTGAAAATTAATATGTGTCATTCTCAAAACTTTTGGCCACGACTGTATGTATAGCCACACAACTTTGCTTGCAAAATACTGTTATAGTGTTTCATGCATGCATTTTCTTACTGATAAATGTACAGTACATTTGAATGGAAATAACCTGATGTGGTGTGTTGGCGTGGTGTGTGTGACAGAGAAAGACTATGGCCTTGTGTGCCTTTTTGATAACTTAGAGCCACAGCAGATTGGACAGGCAGAGATGAGGGTTCTTTTATAGCCTGACAAAGACGTTTGGGACCTCTCTGTCACAGTTGCACTCAATAAAACTGCAGGAACATTCAACAGTGTGCTGGACCGGTATCTGTCTTTCTTTCAGGATTATTTGATATTATTTGATATCCTTATTATAAAGAAAAGCCTCTGCCTGCTTACTCTATGAGTCAAAACATCCATCCAGTCCAAACCCAAACAAATCACATGGCCAGGGGAGAAACGTCACTCACTCATACGCTACAACATCTGTGACATGTGCATCTATATCTGTAAGCCACCTTTACAGAGCTGAAAGTGTCTCACCGATTTGTACCCATGTAATCCAAGTCTGTGTTGCCAACCCATAGTCTTGATGTGTACTGTCCACCTCTCCCCTTCTTTTATGCAAAGTAGAGACTGTCGAGGCTCTTAAAGATAACTTCGAGGAGGAGGAGGAGGAGGAGGAAGAGGTGTTGATGTTGGAGGAGGATGAGGAGATGGAAGGGGCAGCAGCAGAAATCGTGGCTGCTCTTGAGGAGCTGTGGAGTGGGGATGTGCCTGAGCCAGACGGCCCCCCAACCAAGCCATTAGAACAGGCTGCGTCTGTAGGCGAGGCCCAGGCTGGGCCCCCTGTGCAGGCAGTGGCAGTTAGTGCTGCTCTTGATGGCCCTAACGGAAAGGAGGAGGAGGTTGAGGAGGAGGAGGAGGTGGCAGTGCCTGAGGGGAAGGAGGAGAGCCTTGATGAAGGTGTGTCTGTCTGCCCTCTTTCTGGTCTCCCAGGATGCATGTTATTGTATTGTTTATAGAAAATGAGAACGTTTAGGCTTTTAAGGGAATTCATCAGTGATTAAATGAGGTGGAATGGCTCAAAGTTGCCCCCCCGCTCTACGCTCTGCTAAAGGCTGCAAGGCAACACAGGCTTGGCACTGAAAGCTAGGAGACATGTTTAAAAACTTTCCTCCTGATTTATTTCTTTTTGCTTTTTCCTTGCTTGTGTTTTCAGTTTCTAGTTGCAGATTTTGAGGCCGGCCTTTTCGTGTCTGTGTATTAATGAAATGTTGCCGATCCTCCTAACCGTGCTTTCCCCTCTCTGATGCTACCTATCAATGTATTGATGTCTCATTGGTGTTAACCTATCACTCAGTGTCTTTCTGGCAGTGTTGTATCCCATATAGACGTCCCATTTATTTATCATGTCAATCATCCGTTCTCTATTGGTTTCAACAGTATTTTCTGTTCAACTTTCCTTACGCTGTCATTGTAATACTATCACAGTGTTTTCATCATTTTGTCATTGTATTCATTTGTGCCATTTCACTGGTTTTCATCTGTTCGATATTGTGTTATTCTGTCATTTTTCCTGTTGTTCAAATGTTTATTTCTTAGTTGAACTTAAGAACTTTATACTAACAACTTGTAATAAAAATATACTTAGACTAGCTAAATTTGATGATCCGTTATTGTATATCGTCCTCAAAGTTAATAGTTAAATATGTACTCGATGTTAATTAATCAAAGATCAAATTATTCTACACACACTGACAAATCATGGTGTAAAGTAATTATTTAGCTAAATGCAAATCATTATGATTTCTCACTAAGAATTGACAGAATGACAGAAAGGCTATAATTTTACCTCTATTAGATTGTCAAGTCGTCACTCGTCGGAAAACCATTCCATTCCTCATTGCTTGGTTCTTCTCATCCATCAACAGTATGGCTGCCTGCGCATTCCAATTCCGTCATTCCGGTTCCATCACGTTCCTTCACGTTCCATGCCTCTGTTCCGTCCATATGAGAGTGGGTTCCGCCTCATGCTCCTGTCCTGCCTCCTCAGTGATGTGCGATGCCCTCTGTACTGTGCAACAGTAAGCAGAGCTTTGCCTGTGTCTGTGATAGTATGGCTGGCCCTATTTAAAATGGCTGTCCTAAAACAAAGTAGCCTACAATTAATAGTTGAATGTTGAAGTAAAACCAAACAAACTACTAAAGATTTAACTTACAGACTTAAAGATGGACACGGAGAAACCAGGCAGTGAGCGTGGATGCCTCAGCCCAGACTTCACTGAACCAGAGTGTCCAGCTTTCTCCAGCGTGGACCACGCAGCACCCCCCTTGTACCCCAAAACAGAAATGGCTTCTCCGTCCCCTTCTCCGTCCCCTTTCCTTTCTGACAGCCAGAGCCAAGCCAAAGAGCCTACCAAAATGTCTATACCGGATGAACCTAAAACAGTCTCAGAGAAGCAGCCGTCAGTGGAAGTTCTTGAATCCAGTAACCTCACAACGGTTGCAGGGTCTGGATTCACTACAGCTGGAGACAAAGATCAAGGTCAAGGTGTCTCCTTTGACTCTAACAAAGACAAATCTGGCATGTCGTCTTATTTCGAGACTTTGGCCCTGAAGGCAGATGAGGGATCCAAGGGGGCTCAAGCAGCAGAAGGTTATTATGAACTGAGCACCGCAGGTCAAGAGAAGAGCTTAGGGAGAAGCTCCCCAACAGTTCCGTCACCCCCTGAGATCAATTACAGCATGCTGGCACAAACACAGTCAGTGGAGAAGAAGCCGGACACCAAGACGAGTTCGATGGGATATCAAAAGGATACCTTACCGGCCCTGGACAAGAGTAATGAATGTAGGCTTTCCCCCGGGAAGTTGGCCCTGGATCAGAGAAGCTACTCTCTCAACATTACGATTGGATCGATGGATCCCAGCGGCCAGGGCCTACCTAGGAACTTCTCCCCACTGGCCACAGACATCATGTCTTTTACCAGTGGCAGTCTGGATGAGTCTGTCAACTATCTCCCAGTTACCACCCTGTCTGCGGAGAAGGTGCCCCCGCCTTTCCCTCCCCTGATCCTGGAGACGGCCGCCTCAGTCACGTCCGACTCCTCGTCTCCTCCCCACAACACAGGAGAGATCCCCGGCGAAAAGACCAGCCCCCAGGGGTCAGAGTCCCCAGAGTCTCCGTTTCCACCCAAATACTACTACAAAAACGGGACAGTCATGGCTCCTGACCTACCTGAGATGCTGGACCTTGCAGGCACCAGGTCTAGACTAGCTTCTGAGAACAATGATCCAGAGACCATGAGGAGGAAGTCTGTCCCTGCAGACGCCCAAGGCATTGGGAGCGACTCCCTGGCCAACCTGGTCCTGGGGGACCAGAATCAGAGCCAGAGTCTTGCCAAGAGTGAGAGCCAGCTGGAGGAGTTGGGTTACTGTGTGTTCAGTGAGTACTCAGGGCCCATGCCTTCCCCTGCTGACCTCCATAGTCCCATTGACTCCCCGCCCCAGCGCTTTACCCCTATGGCTCTGGAGGAAAAGATGGCAGAGGAAAAACTGAAGATCGAAGCTAGAGACAAACTAGCTGAAGACGAGAAGACAAATCAGTTAACTGTGTGTGACGGTTCAAAAGAAAAGGAAGAAGCCAAACAAGTGGGAAGGAAAGATTCCGCTTCAGAGGAAAAAGACAACAAAGAGATCAGCCACGAAAAACATGCCATGGAGGACCAAAACGACAAACCGGCTTCAGCTCTGAAGTTAGCAGAGTCCTTTGTGACTCCTACGGTGATGGTCACCCTGGATGAGGAGGGAAAGGCAGAGAACGAGGGACCAGAGACAGATGCTGAGATGGCTGCCTACGAGAGGCAGATCCGCCGACTGGAGATGGAGGACAGGCCCCTGAGCATGGAGGAGGAGCGAGAGCTGCAGGAGTTAAGGGAGAAGGTGAAGGACAAGTTCTTGGTGCATCAGGAGGCGTATGAGGAGGTGGATGCCGAAGACGTCTACCAACTTACTGGGGTTGCCAAGGACCGGATCAGCAGGCCCGCCAGGCCCTCCCCGGCCTCCTCCGTGGAGAGCACCACAGAAGAAGAGAAGGTTACGGACACCGAGAAACCTAAACAGACGGGAGGTCAGACAACGCCTCCGAAGGTTGACGTCATGGCGACATCTCCGTCTGTGTCAGGTGGTGGTGTGAGCACCACAGAAGAAGAGAAGGGGAAAGTTAGCGAAGAGAATCTGAAGAAGGAGCAGGTTGTAGAGGTCAAAGAGAAGAACATAAAAGAAAAGAAAAAGGAAGAGGGGGAGGAGGAGGAGGAGGATGATATAGAGCAGGTGGTGGAACAGGAGGAAATCATGATAGAGATAAAACCAACAAAGCCTGGAGAGAAAGAAGAGAAGGTTGAGAAGGATATAATGAAAGACAAGGAAGAAGAAGAAGAAGAAGAGGAAGATGGTGAAGTTCTGGCAGGGGCAGGAGCAGCGGTGGATGACGTTCCAGAACCCAGAGCTGCCATAGAGTCAGTGGTGACTGTAGAAGATGACTTTATCACTGTAGTCCAGACCATCGACGAGGGCGAGGAGCCAGGACACAGCGTGCGTTTCTCTGCTCCGCCTGAGCCTGAGACACCACAGGCTCTCCACGAGCAGGAGGAAGAGGAGGAGGAGGAGTCCCAGGAGGTGGAGATCATGGAGGCAGCTAGTCTGGAGGAAGTGGGGGATGTCTCAGAGGAGGTCCGTGAGAAGGAGGTGCAGGCCTCCCCAGAGAAGGAGCTGCAGACAGAGACAGAGGGACAGACAGAGAGCTACGACAGAGACGAGACCACCATGGACGACTCAATCCTAGACAGCTCTTGGGTCGACACTCAAGGTGAGATTTCTCTCTGTTATCATCATCCCATAATACATGTTTCAATGACAGATACATTACGTTTCAGTGACCACTAATAATTATTAATCAGAGGTTAGAAAATGAAATAGTACATATGCATATTCATGTTTATTACAACCTTTTCATAATGAAGACATATTTTATCATCATAACAAAGTTACGTTAACACTGTTTTACCCAATTTATGAATGTTGTTGCCATGTATTGTGTTGTGTCCGTAGTACTACTGCATGATGATCTTATCATGTCTATTTTATACCTAGATCTCTGCACTGTAGATGTGGATGATGACAACAGCATGGCTACAGAGCAGATGGAGCCCCTGAGAGCCGACCGGGTCCCAGCCCCACCAGCCAAGAAGGAGAAGACTCCCCAACAGCAGAAGCAGGAGAAGCAGCCAGTGAATCCCAAGGCTAAAGGGGGACGGGTGAAAGGGCGCGAGGGGCACGTCTCCACACCTGAACGTAAACCCATTCACAAGCAGCCGGTCTATATCCCCAGGGAGGACATCAAGAAGAAAAAAGGTTTAGAACTACAGTATCTCTCCAAATTAGTTTGTTACTCTGTTTTTGTTGTTCTTTTATTTATTTTATTTTTAGTTATTCATTATTATTGACAGCTTATTTAATTCTGTTTGATTTTATTTGGTGTAGATCTCCGCTCAGTTTGTTACTCTAGAGGGACAGTTTCCCGGACACTTCAGTGAAGAACCTCCGTTGAAATAGTGTTTTAGTCCAGGACTAGGCTGGATATGTGTCTTAGAAACCAACAACACTTTTAATTTCTATATAGTTCTTTGAAGTTATATATTATTAATTTACAGATTTTGTTATTCTCTTTCATTATAATTGTCAAAGATAATCATCTTTAAAAGCCTTTAAGATCTCAAGTGAGTGTTAACTGGGAATCAGGTGAGTGGTTCTATCCTACCAAACCTCCTTGTCACACTATCCTTTCCTTCCCTTTCTCTCTTTAACTATGTCTCTCCCTCTTCCTTCTCTTTTTTCTTATGTGACTTGTTTGTCTTTCCCTTTCTCTCTTTAACTATGTCTCTCCCTCTTCCTTCTCTTTTTTCTTATGTGACTTGTTTGTCTTTCCCTTTCTCTCTTTAACTATGTCTCTCCCTCTTCCTTCTCTTTTTTCTTATGTTACTTGTTTGTCTTTCCCTTTCTCTCTTTAACTATGTCTCTCCCTCTTCTGCTAGCCGTAATTAAGAAGACTGAGCTGACCAAGAA
This sequence comes from Salmo trutta, assembly GCF_901001165.1. Taxonomy (NCBI): domain Eukaryota; kingdom Metazoa; phylum Chordata; class Actinopteri; order Salmoniformes; family Salmonidae; genus Salmo; species Salmo trutta. The sequence goes on along the minus strand of NC_042980.1, from coordinate 25,867,741 downwards.
AGCTGAGACTCAGATACGCTCCTCTCCATCTCGGAAGAGTGTGTTAAAGTCTACTGCGGTCCGACACTCGCGTCCTGCACAGGCCCACCCCTGTGCTAGGAGGAAACCTACAGGTGACCAATCATTCCTGGGCTGCGTCCCAAATGGAACTCTATTCTCTATATACCGCACTAATGTTGACCAGGGCCCAATATGCTCTGGTCAAAAGTAGTGCGCTAAATATGAAATAGGGTGCCATTTGGAACGCAAGACTGGGCCAGGAAGGCTAGAAATTTAGACATCAACATTCACATCTCGTCAATCAGTCAAATGTATTTGTAATGCCCTTTTTACATCAGCAGTTTCACAAAGTGCTTTACAGTTAACTCACTCTTACAGTAATTTAAAACTTCTATTTTTGTTAAATGTGATCAATTATTTTGTTAATCTATCCATTTTTATTCTGTTGCATTTGTTTGTCATGTTCAGTGTCTGCATTTTATTTGAATAAAAACAAATTTGCTCTCCATTTTTTTATTTGACTTTGTTGTTGGCTTGTTGTGAACAGCTCAACTTTTTACATTTATTTTATTATTTGTGATTTTTTTAAATGTATTTTTGTTCTCCTCAGCTTCCATGTTCATTCTTGGTTCCATTTTGTTGGAGATGGTTTGGTCAATGATACTGCTTCAGAGTTATGTGTGCCTGCAATACTTTTTATTTTCTCTCTGTATATAACACCAGTTGTCCATCTCTCACCATCTCACTTATTAACTCAATCTGTGTCTCTTTAATCTGTATAATTTTTGGTTGTTTGCTTTGAAAGAACTACAGCTGTGAAAGAACTACAGTGCAGTTAATAGGTTTTCACTGCATTTCCCCAGATCAGGATATTAGTCCCAAATTACACCCTATTCCCTATGTAGTGCTCTACTTTTGACCAGGACCCATAGGACTCTGGTCAAAAGTAGTTTGCTATAAATGGAATAAAGTGTCATTCAGGAAGTAGTTGCCAAGCAACTGGTAGTTTGGCTCCGCTTGCTGTAAGGAGACAGATACTGGTTTACCTCATCTGACAGAGTGAGTTTCCACAATATACAGTGCATTTGGAAAGTATTCAGACCCCTTGATTTTTTCCCACATTTTGTTAGAACCTTATTCTAAAAAGGATTAAATCGTTTTTTCCCCCCTCATCATTCTACACACATTACAACATAATGACAAAGCAAAAACAGGTTTTTAGAAATGTTTGCAAATTTGTAAAAAAAGAACAACTGAAATATCACATTTACATCGGTATTCCCTTTACTCAGTACATCGTTGAAGCACCTTTGGCAGTGATTATAGCCGCAAGACTTCTTGGGTATGAGCTACAAGTTGTTTTTAGGTAGTTTCTCCCATTCTTCTCTGCATTTCCTCTCCAGCTCTGTCAGGTTGCATGGGGAGCGTTGCTGCACAGCTATTTTCAGGTCTCTCCAGAGATATTTGATCGAGTTCAAGTCCCGGGCTCCGGCTGGGCCACTCAAGGACGTTCAGAAACTTGTCCCAAATCCACTCCTGCATTGTTTTGGCTGTGTGCTTAGGGTTGTTGTCCTGTTGGAAGGGGAACCTTAGCCCCAGTATGAGGTCCTGAGCGCTCTGGAGCAGGTTTTCATCAAGGATCTCTCTGTAGTTTACTCCGTTCATCTTTCCCTCGACCCTGACTAGTCTCCCAGTCCCTGCTGCTGAAAACCATCCCCACAGCAGGACGCTGCCACCACCATGCTTCACTGTAGGGATGGTGACAGGTTTCCTCCAGATGTGACGTTTGGCATTCAGGCCAAAGAGTTCAATCTGGATTTTATCAGGCCAGAGAATCTTGTTTCTCATGGTCTAAGTCCTTTAGGTAACTATTGGCAAACTGTGCCTTTTATTGAGGAGTGGCTTCCATCTGGCCACTCTACCATAAGGTCCTGATTGTCGGAGTGATGCAGAGATGGTTGTCCTTCTGGAAGCTTCTCCCATCACCACAGAGGAACTCTGTAACCCTGTCAGAGGGTTCTTGGTCACCTCCCTGACCAAGGCCTTTCTCCCCTGATTGCTTAGTTTGGCCCGGGCGGCCAGCTCTAGGAAGAGTCTTGGTTGTTCCCAACTTCTTCTATTTAAGAATGATGGAGGCCACTGTGTTCTCTGGGACCTTCAATGCTGCAGACATTTTTTTTTTACCCTTCCCCAGATCTGTACCTCGACACAATCCTGTCTCAGAGCTCTATGGAAAATTCCTTTGACCTCATGGCTTGGTTTTTGAACTGACATGCACTGTCAACCGTGGGACCTTATATAGACAGGTGTGTGCCTTTCCAAATCATGTCAAATGAATTAAATTTACCACAGGTGGACTCCAATCAAGTTATAGAAACATCTCAAGGACGATCAATGGAAACAGGATGCACCTGAGCTCAGTTTCGATTCTCATAACAAAGGGTCTGAATACCTATGTAATAAGTTATTCCCGTTTTTTATATTTAATACATTTGCAAAAAAATCTAAAAAACTGTTTTTGCTTTGTCATTACTGTGTATTGTGTGTAGATTGATGAGATAAAAAATATATATATTTTAGAATAAGACTGTAATGTAAAAAAAAGTGGAAAATGTCAAGGGGTCTGAATACTTTCCGAATGCGCTGTAGATATACAGTACCAGTCAAAAGTTTGGACACACCTACTCATTCAAGGGTTTTTCTTTTCTTTCCTATTTTCTACATTGTAGAATACTAGTGAATACATCAAAACTATGAAATAACTCATATGGAATCATATAGTAACCAAAAAAGTGATAAATAAATACAAATATATTTTAGATTCTTCAATGTAGCCACCATCTGCCGTGATGACAGCTTTACACACTCTGCATTCTCTCAACCAGCTTCATGAGGAATGCTTTTCCAACAGTCTTGAAGGAGTTCCAACATATGCTGAGCACTTGTTTGCTGCTTTTCCTTCACTCTGCGGTCCAACTCATCCCAAACCATCTCAGCTAGGTTGAGGTCGGGTGATTGTGGAGGCCAGGTCATCTGAAGCTGCACTCCGTCACTCTGCTTCTTGGTCAAATAGCCCTTACACAGCATGGAGGTGTGTTTTGGGTCATTGTCCTGTTGAAAAAAAAATGATAGTCCCACTAAGCGCAAACCAGATGGGATGGAGTATCTCTGCAGAATGCTGTGGTAGCCATGCTGGTTAAGTGTGCCTTGAATTCGAAATAAATCACTGACAGTGTCACCAGCAAAGCCCCCCCACACCATCAAACATCCTCCTCCATGCTTCACGGTGGGAACCACACATGCGGAGATCATCCAATTCACCTACTCTGCATGTCACAAAGACATGGCGTTTGGAACCAAAAATCTCAAATTTGGATTTCCACCAGTCTAATCCCCATTGCTCGTGTTCTTCAAGTCTCTTCTTCTTATTGGTGTCCTTTAGTAGCTGTTTCTTTGCAGCAATTCGACCATGAAAGCCTGATTCAGTTGATGTTGAGATGTGTCTGTTACTTGACTCGGTGAAGCATTTATTTGGGCTTCAATCTGAGTTGCAGTTAACTCTAATGAACTTATCCTCTGCAGCAGAGGTAACTCTGGGTCTTCCTTTCCTGTGGCGGTTCTCATGAAAGCTAGTTTCATCATAGCGCTTAATGATTTTTGCGACTGCACTTCAAGAAACTTTAAATGTTCTTGAAATTTTCTGGATTCACTGACCTTCATGTCTTAAAGTAACGATGGACTGTCATTTCTCTTTGCTTCTTTGAGTTGTTCTTGCCATAATATGGACTTGGTCTTTACCAAATAGGGCTATATTCTGTATACCACCCCTACCTTGTCACAACACAACTGATTGGCTCAAATGCATTAAGAAGGAAAGAAATTCCACAAATTAACTTTAAACAAGGCACACCTGTTAATTGAAATGCATTCCAGGTGACTACCTTATGAAGCTGGTTGAGAGAATGCTAAGAGTGTGCAAAGTTGTCATCAAGGCAAAGGGTGGCTACTTTGAAGAATCTCAAATATAAAATATATTTTGATATATTTAACACTTTTTTGATTACAACATAATTCCATATGTGTTATTTCAAAGTGTTGATGTCTTCACTATTATTCTGCAATGTGAAAAATAGTAAAAAATTAAGAAAAACCCTGGAATGAGTATATGTGTCCAAACATTTGACTGGTACTGTATAATAAATAATCGTACTTGTGCGCTGTTTTTAATTTTGTGGTTTTCTTTGCCATTTCCTCCAGAAGCTCTCTAGTAACTGTGTATGATAGATAGACTATGTTCAATGTAAACCCTCTAAATTGCTGCATTGCCCCAATTAAATTGTTCAGGGGGTGGGATGGACAGGTGCACTTACTGTATGTAATCCAAAATCCTCTATTCTGTATGATTTTCTGCTAAAGCATTGGAGAACAGAGCTTTTCTCTAGCAGCTCAAATAGGATCTCAGCCAATTCCCTCATAGTATACAGTAATTCCATATAATTATACAATACTATAACCCAGTTAGGGCTAGATTTAAAGTTTGCTGAAGTTGTTTACAGAAGAGGGGTAACTGTTAGCCCAGTACTTGTCAGTTAGACTGTGCTGGTAGACTGTAGAGTGGGTGGCGTGCTTCAGCCACAGCTGTTGTGTGTGTGGGAGAGTGTTTTTGTGTTTCTGTCAATCTGTCCTAATGTTTAAATCATGTCTAACTATACACTCTGTCTTTCTCTCTCGCTCTCCTTTCTCCTCTCTTTCTCTCTCTTCCTCTCTTACTCACTATTGTCCTCTCCTTCTCTTTTCTATTTCTCCCTCTCTCTCCTTCTCTCATTCTCTCTCTGCCTCTCCTCTTCTTCTCCTCCTCACTCCTCTTCCTTTCAGTGGGCGTACCAGAGGGTCGTCGGCCCCTCAGTGTTGCTAGACAGTCTCGGGACAGAGCCTCAGTAAGTACGACACACTGCGTCACAATGCGATACAATAACTTAATTTCCATTTACATGACAGAATACCAGTGCAGTCACCAGTGCAGGGTCATGTTCAGTAGGACACACTGTAGCAAAACCTTTTGAAATGGTAAACAAGTTGATTTTGTAGTATTGGTCAAGTTCAGGTAGTAGGCGATCTCCTCGTTTTCCCTTTGTTTCCTACCTACCGAGCACACTAAAAAAAACACTCTGGATACAGTGTCAGAAATAAGTCCCTCTTACCAGCTTAAACCTGCTTCCCTGCCTGAAGCTAATTTCCTGTCCATTTTAACTAATAATTTTATCCCTCTATGCAAAAAAATCACTTAACATCAACTAACATAAATCCTTTCTCTCTCCTGTCCCCCTTTGAATGAATCCCCTTTGGCCTGTTTAGCTGCATGTCCATCCACCCTGATGGTTATGTCACAGTGGACTAAACATCCAGGCCAGATAAACATAGAAGTGTTTCTGTTCTCTTCCCTCCGAGATGTAATCATCATTCAGTGGTGGTCTAAGGTAGTGCACTATATAGAGAATAGGGTGCCATTTGGGATGCATTTGGGCCGTAATTATCATTCATTATCTGTGGTCGTGACTGCCAGTCACTCCTCCACATAATAACAGTCATTCTTTTAGAATAATAAAGACAGCACAGCCTGGCACAGCGCTTTAAATGCCACATCTCCCAGTACTGTTCAGTTATGCTCTGTATAGTGTGGCCTGGGATTCTCTGCCCACACTAGCTATCCACACACAGACACACACACACACACACACACACACACACACATATGCATGCACACTGTATTCTGTGATTATATTATGGAACCAGAACCCGAAGACAATTGGCTATATTTAAACAGTACCAGTCAAAAGTTTGGACACACCTACTCATTCCAGGGTTTTTCTTTATTTTTACTATTTTCTACATTGTTGAATAATAGTGAAGAGATCAAAACCATGAAAGAACACATATGGAATCATATAGTAGCCAAAAAAATGTAAAACAAAATATATTTTATATTTGAGATTCTTCGAAGAAGCCACCCTTTGCCTTGATGACAGCTTTGCACACTCTTGGCATTCTCTCAACCAGATTCATGAGGTAGTCACCTGGAATGCATTTCAATTAATAGGTGTGCCTTGTTAAAAGTTAATTTGTGGGATTTCTTTCGCGTTTGAGACAATCAGTTGTGTGACAAGGTAGGGTGGTATACAGAAGATAGCCCTATTTGGTAAAGGCCATGTCCATATTATGGCAAGAACATCTCAAATAAGCAAAGAGAAGTGACAGTCCATCATTCCTTTAACCTCTTACATCTGCTCCAATATCCAATGATGGGTGTGGCGTGAAATACAAATTCTTCTAAAATCCGAAAACTTCAATTTTTCAAACGTATGACTATTTTACAGCATTTTAAAGACAAGACTCTCGTTAATCTATCCACACTGTCCGATTTCAAAAAGGCTTTACAGCGAAAGCAAAACATTAGATTATGTCAGCAGAGTACCCAGCCAGAAATAATCAGACACCCATTTTTCAAGCTAGCATATAATGTCACAAAAACCCAGAAGACAGCTAAATGCAGCACTAACCTTTGATGATCTTCATCAGATGACACACCTAGGACATTATGTTATACAATACATGCATGTTTTGTTCAATCAAGTTCATATTTATATCAAAAAACAGCTTTTTACATTAGCATGTGACGTTCAGAACTAGCATACCCCCCGCAAACTTCCGGGGAATTTACTAACAATTTACTAAATTACTCAGGATAAACGTTCACAAAAAGCATAACAATTATTTTAAGAATTATAGATACAGAACTCCTCTATGCACTCAATATGTCCGATTTTAAAATAGCTTTTTGGTGAAAGCACATTTTGCAATATTCTAAGTACATAGCCCAGCCATCACGGGCTAGCTATTTAGACACCCGGCAAGTTTAGCCTTCACCAAAATCAGATTTACTATAAGAAAAATGGTCTTACCTTTCCTGTTCTTCGTCAGAATGCACTCCCAGGACTTCTACTTCAATAACAAATGTTGGTTTGGTCCCAAATAATCCATCGTTATATCCAAACAGCGGCGTTTTGTTTGTGCGTTCTAGACACTATCCGAATGGTAAAGAAGGGTCGTGCGCATGGCGCATTTCGTGACAAAAAAAATCTAAATATTCCATTACCGTACTTCGAAGCATGTCAACCGCTGTTTAAAATAAATTTTTATGCAATTTATCTCGTAACAAAGCGATAATATTCCGACCGGGAATCTGCAATTAGGTAAACAGCCGAAAGAAAATACATCACGGGGTCGACTCGGGCATGCGCCTAAGCCTTTTGTCTGCTGATAGACCACTTAGCAAAAGCGCTCGTGTGTTTCAGCCAGGGCTTTGAATTACGTCATTCAGCTTTTTCCCGGGCTCTGAGGGCCCATGGAAGCCGTAGGAAGTGTCACGTAACAGCAGAGATCCTTTGTAATGGATAGAGAGAATCAACAAGGGGAAGAAATGGTCAGACAGGGTACTTCCTGAACAGAATCTTCTCATGTTTTGGCCTGCCAAATGAGTTCTGTTATACTCACAGACACCATTCAAACAGTTTTAGAAACGTTCGAGTGTTAAATCGGGTACGTTTTTTATCCAGCCGTGAAAATACTGCCCCCTATCCATAACAGGTTAAAATCGGACATAGCGAGTGCATATAGGAGTTCTGTATCTATAATTCTTAAAATAATTGTTATGTTTTTTGTGAACGTTTATCGTGAGTAATTTAGTAAATTCACCGGAAGTGTTCGGTGGGAATGCTAGTCACATGCTAGTCACATGCTAATGTAAAAAGCTGGTTTTTGATATAAATATGAACTTGATTGAACAAAACATGCATGTATTGTATAACATAATGTCCTAGGTGTGTCATCTGATTAAGATCATCAAAGGTTAGTGCTGCATTTAGCTGTGGTTTGGGTTTTTGTGACATTATATGCTAGCTTGAAAAATGGGTGTCTGATTATTTCTGGCTGGGTACTCTGCTGACATAATCTAATGTTTTGCTTTCGTTGTAAAGCATTTTTGAAATCGGACAGTGTGGTTAGATTAACGAGAGTCTTGTCTTTAAAATGGTGTAAAATAGTCATATGTTTGAGAAATTAAAGTAATAGCATTTCTAAGGTATTTGAATATCGCGCCACAGGATTACACTGCAAGCGTCCCACCTAGCCCATAGAGGTCAAGACATGAAGGTCAGTCAATACGGAAGATTTCAAGAACTTTGAAAGTTTCTTAAAGTGCAGTCGCAAAAGCCATCAAGCGCTATGATGAAACTAGCTCTCATGACAACCGCCACAGGAAAGGAAGACCCAGAGTTACCTCTGCTGCCGAGGATAAGTTCATTCGTGTTAACTGCACCTCAGATTGCAGCCCAAATAAATGCATTACAGACTTCATGTAACAGACACATCTCAACATCAACTGCTCAGATGAGACTGCGTGAATCAGGCCTTCATGGTCGAATTGCTGCAAAGAAACCACTACTAAAAGGACACCAATAATATTAAGAGACTTGGAGAACACAAGCAATGGGGATTAGACCGGTGAAAATCTGTCCTTTGGTCTGATGAGTCCAAATGTGAGATTTTTGGTTCCAACTGTCGTGTCTGTGAGACGCAGAGTAGGTGGACGGATGATCTCCGCATGTGTGGTTGCCACCATGAAGCATGGAAGAGGATGTGTGATGGTGTGGGGCAGCTTTGCTGGTGACACTGTCAGTGATTTATTGAGAATTCAAGGCACATTTAACCAGCATGGCTACCACAGCATTCTGCAGCAATACGCCATCCCATCTGGTTTGTGCTTAATGCGATTATCATTTGTTTTTCAACCAAGGAGAGTGATGGAGTGCTGCATCAGATGACCTGGCCTCCACAATCACCCGACCTCAACCCAATTGAGATGGTTTGGGATGAGTTGGACCGCAGAGTGAAGGAAAAGCAGCAAACAAGTGCTCAGCATTTGTTGGAACTCCTTCAAGACTGTTGGAAAAGCACTCCTTATGAAGCTGGTTGAGAGAATATATTTTGATTTGTTTAACACTTTTTTGGTTACTACATGATTCCATATGTGTTATTTCATAGTGTCTCCAGTATTATTCTACAATGTAGAAAATAGTAAAATAAAGAACAACCCTTGAATGAGTAGGTGTGTCCAAACTTTTGACTGGTGCTGTATATATATATATATATCTGTTTGTACAGTTGCTGAGGAAATTATGTTCAGTACAGTCATCTTTGGTTCCACTGTCATTGTTTGTATCCTTGTTTACTTGTGGTTTGGTTTGCACTCTGTCTGTTTCTCACCCATCTCTCACTCATCTCGAATCCATCTTTCCCTGTATCTCCCCCATCTCTCCCTCGTCTCTCACCCGTATCTCCCCCATCTCTCCCCCGTATCTCCCCATCTCTTCTCCATCTCTCACCCGTATCTCCCCCATCTCTCCCCTGTCTCTCACTCGTATCTCCCCCGTCTCTCACTCGTATCTTCCCCATCTCTCCCCATCTCTCACCCGCATCTAGCCATCTCTCCCCATCTCTCACTCGCCACCACTGACAAAGATCCCCACCTGTAAAATACGAGCGGCCACCCTCTTGCCCCCTCGCCTTATCTCCTCTTTCTCCTCCCACAATAAAAATAACTTCCTGGTGGAGGTGGAGCTTGATAGGCACCGTCCCTCCTCGGTCGGGCCTCGTGACTCCCCAACACTACACAGACTGATAGACGTGGTAAGGTTAGCATATGGCCCTGAACTGATCAACTGATCTCACATCTGTAAATTAATACCCAGGCTAAAGCTGGGGCATTTTCAGACTTGTGCACTTCTGTAACTACAGTACTAAGCTAAATGTGTGTGTTTGGGTGCCTGTTTCTGTGCCTGTTTGCCTTCCTGTGTGTGTGCGTGTGTTTGTATGTGACAGGATGGTGGTTCTCAGAGCCCAAAGAGGTCATCCCTGCCGCGGCCTGCCTCTATCCTGAGCCGGCGTACCCACCACCACCCACACGACCAGGAGGAGAGCTCCACCTCAATCACCAGCTCTGGCTCCACCGCACCCCGCAGACCTACGTGTAAGTCCCTTCTGGTTTCTCTCTTTCTGCCGGTCTCTCTCGCTTAGCCTCTTTCTCTCTCGCTCTTGATTTTTCTCTTGATCTTTCTCTCGCTCTCTCTCTCTCTCCTCTGTTTAATCCTCTTCTGCTCCTGTTCTCCTCTAGCGTTCCGTACAGAGGTCAGGGCAGAGCATCGGACAGGACGCGCCCCTAGTTGGACAGGTAGAGAGGAACTCTCAATCCCATCTAGTCTCATCCCTCACTCTGTCCCCTATTTCAACTGGATTCACTTCCACTCTCATCCAGTCTCACCTTGTCCTGCAGTGTCTCACCTAGTCCTAGTGTCTCACCAAGTTCATCTCAGTCTCTCTGTGTGTTCAAGATCACATCTCTGTCTCATCCTTAGTAGTTAGTAATCAAGTCGTTCAAGCCTATAGTTTGGGCTTCATTTACGTCTTTCATTCTAGTAACTACACTGTTTCATCCCGTTTGTGTGTGTTTTGAGCCATTCTTCATCTGACTAACTTAGATACTTTGGTGGAGTAATGTTAGCCTGGTACCAGATCTGTTTGTTCTGTTTTGCCAACTCATGTGGACCAGAGACAACAGAAAATGGCAAGACTGCACATATAGATCTGGGACCAGGCTAGAGTAATGGTGAGAGATGCCCAACCTCTGATTGACCTTTGAGTAACCTCTCTGTATGACCTCTGTGACCTTTCTATGACCTCCCCCACACCCAGGCACACAGTCAATGCGTTCCCGCTCGCTGTGCAGCGGCCCCACCACACCCCGCACCCCAGGGTCCACAGCCATCACCCCTGGAACCCCTCCCAGCTACAGCTACTCCTGCCGCACACCTGGGACCCCTCGAACCCCTGGCACACCACGTTCACTCAGCCTGCTGCAGGAGAAGAAGGTACAGTGTGCGTCCCAAATGGCACCCTTTTCCTTATGCAGTGCACTACTTTTGACCAAGAATCAATGCTGTTATACTGTACTCAGCTGAGGCAGCTACTCTATACGTGTTTTAAATTAGACGAATACAGTGCATTCGGAAAGTATTCAGACCCCTTGACTTTTTACACATTTTGTTACATTACAGCCTTATTCTAAAATTGATTAAATAGTTTTCCCCCTCATCAAGCTACACACAACACCCCATAATGACCGAGCAAAAAATGTTTTGTAGAAATGTCTGCAAATTTATTAAATAAAAATAAAAAACAGAAATATCACATTTACATAAGTATTCAGACCCTTTACTCAGTACATTGTTTAAGCACCTTTGGCAGTGATTACAGCCTTGAGTCTTTTTGGGTATGACACTACAAGCTTGGCACATCTGTATTTGGGGAGTTTCTTTCATTCTTCTGCAGATTCTCTCAAGCTCTGTTATGTTGGATGGGGAGCGTCGCTGCACAGCTTCTCCAGAGATGTTCGATTGGGTTCAAGTCTGGGCTCTGGCTGGGCCATTCAAGGACATTCAGAGCCTTGTCCCGAAGCCACTCCTGAAAAACATCCCCACAGCATGATAATGCCACCACCATGCTTCACCATAGGGATGGTGCCAGGTTTCCTCCAGATGTGACGCTTGGCCTTCAGGCCAAAGAGTTCAATCTTCGTTTCATCAGACTAGAGAATCTTGTTTCTCATAGCCAGAGTCCTTTAGCTTCCTCTTGGCAAACTCCAAGCGGGCTGTTGTGTCTTTTACTGAGAAGTGGCTTCCGTCTGTTCACTCTACTATTAAGGCTGTGCCGCAGAGTGCTGCAGAGATGTTTGTCCTTCTGGAAGGTTCTCCCATCTCCACAGAGGAACTCTGGAGCTCTGTCAGAGTGACCAGCAAGTTATTGGGCACCTCCCTGACCAAGGCCCTTCTCCCCCGATTGCTTAGTTTGGCCAGGCGGCCAGCTATAGGATGAGTTTTGGTGGTTCCAAACTTCTTCATTTAAGAATGATTGAGGCCACTGTGTTATTGGGGACCTTTAATGCTGCAGGAATTTTCTGGTACCCTTCCCCAGATCTGTGCCTTGACACAATCCTATCTCGGAGGTCTACGGACAATTCCTTTGACCTCATGGCTTGGCTTTTGCTCTTACATGCACTGTGAACTGTAGACAGGTGTGCATCTTTCCAAATAATGTCCAATCAATTGAATTTACCTCAGGTGGACTCCAATCAAGTTATAGAAACATCTCAAGGATGATCAAAGGAAACAGGATGCACCTGAGCTCAATTTCGAGTTGCATAGCAAAAGGTCTGAATACCACTGAAATTAAGGTTTTTCGGTTTTATATTTTTAATACATTTGCAAAAATTTATAAAAACCTGTTTTCACTTTGTCATTATGGGGTATTGTGTGTAGATTGATGAGGAACATTTATTTAATACATTTTAGAGTAAGGCTGTAATACTTTCCGAATGCACTCTATATAATTGTATTTTATGGATTTATCCTTTATTTATTCAGGAGATCATATTGAGGTTAGCTAATCTTTTTTTCCAAATGAAACCTGAGTATATCATGGTATCAATTAAACTTTTGGCAATTCATTTATTCAAGGTGGCTCTGCTCCGCACCCCTCCCAAGTCCCCCGCCACCACCCCCAAACAGCTCCGCGTCCTCAACCAGCCCCTGCCAGACCTCAAGAATGTCAAGTCTAAGATCGGCTCCACAGACAACATCAATTACCAGCCCAAGGGGGGACAGGTTAGTGATTGTCCATGGGTTTCTACTATACCCCCTCCTCCATCACTCTCTTTCCTTCCTTCCCTTATTTATCCTCCCTTCTTTTTACCTCTTTATGCTCTGTTTCTGCCTCTCTTTCTACCTCAGTCTTGTTTTGTATTTGACTAATGCTGTAGCTGCTGGTTCCTTTTTTCAGACTTTCCTCCCAGGCTTTTATCCCCTGTTCCACTCTCCTCAGTCCCTTCCTCTCCCTGTCTTTTGTGTCCCTCTCCACGTTTATAGTCTGTCGCTCCATTGTTACTGTAGCTCTGTCCTCCCTCCCTCAGTTTGTCTGTCTGGTCGTTGTTTGCTGGGTTTTAAAAGGAGGGCAATGAGAAAAACACCTCATTTTGGAGTAGCAGCTGAGCTTTCAGATGGGCGAGATGGGAAAAGGACATTATTGTGATGAAGGAAGACCTAAACAGTATGAATCTTCTTGGAGGATCAGTGCTTGTGGCATTTTCTCTGTAATATCCCTCTGTAGCTCACCATCGACGCTAGAGAATATTCTGGAACACCTCTACCTCTCTTGCCTCCCATACGGGCTCAGCCCAAACAATGCTTACACCCCTGGGTAGTGTCTTCCCACAACCGCTGTCAAACTAGACTCAACTCCCTGGTGACTGGCTGGCTGCATGTGTCTCTGATAGGGGTTCCAACAGGAAGTGACAACAACCTGTGGTGACTGTCTGGGCACAGGGTTGGCAAGACTGCTATGCTGCCATTTCCCAACCTCTGTGTCTGCATCCAAAATGACACTCTATTCCCTATAAACTGCACTACGTTTGAGCAGAGCTTATGGGCCCTGCTCAAAAGTAGTGCAATAAAGGGAATAGGGTGCCATTTTGGACACAGTCTGTGCCTGATTCTGCGTTAAACTGCGTTAAATATTAATCCTCCCATTGATGCAATGGCGTTTACTTCGGCTCTTTTGACTCAATGGCTGGGAAACGTTTGGAGTGTTTTGTCAGGGGTATGATAAATCTGTTAGGAGTCTCAGCAGCACAACCCTAGGCAACCACTTAGAAACTCCTCTATTTGTGCCAGTAAGTGAGTAAAGTGTTTGAGAAGCTGATGAATAATTTTGAAACTGACAAAACAGTTACTGGAATAGAGGTAGAATGGGGAAGGAGGATGAGTTGTGGGGTTCTGGTCTTCATTTAATGTCTTAGTCTTAATGTCATTAATTGTGGTAGAATATTTCTTCTTAAGCATTCACTGTCTATGAAGCTTTGAATTAAGAGGAATTCCTGTCTAGGATGGATTAAGGTAAAACCTTCGGTTTTGATTTCCTTCTTTGTTGCCTGAACTGGTGTTGGCTACTGATTTAGTTTGACTTTGATTCTTATTCAGGTAACAGAGAGAAGTCTGTATATATTTTACCAGACAACACAACTTTCTGGTTAACTTTCATTCACCTGGTATCACCTCATGTTCTGTCTGTGTGGTTCTTACAGGCTAAATGTCTTTCAGATGTTATTAGAAACTGGTCTACCTTCAGCACTTGAAAATCTTTAAACGCCGACACTGGCTGTGGGCTTCCTCCTGTCTGCTGACGTGTTCTCCATCTTATCTCAAGTGTGTCGTCTTGTGTGAGGGAGTCTGTTATGTTTGTGTGGCCATTGCTACTGAATGTCTCATACATTGTGCGTCTTTAGTAGGAGGCTATAGTGCAGTGGTCACCAACCTTCTCTGATTCAAGATCACTTTCTGAGTCAAAATGCAAGTCGAGATCTACCGCTCAGATTTGTTTTAACATGACTTAAATGTAAGCCTATGCAACATGAACCTATTAAAAACAGTACTATGAGGTTTATGCAGTAGGCTATAGGCCCAATATACATTGCTCAAAAAAATAAAGGGAACACTTAAACAACACAATGTAACTCCAAGTCAATCACACTTCTGTGAAATCAAACTGTCCACTTAGGAAGCAACACTGATTGACAATAAATTTCACATGCTGTTGTGCAAATGGAATAGACAACAGGTGGAAATTATAGGCAATTAGCAAGACACCCCCAATAAAGGAGTGGTTCTGCAGGTGGTGACCACAGACCACTTCTCAGTTCCTATGCTTCCTGGCTGATGTTTTGGTCACTTTTGAATGCTGGCGGTGCTTTCACTCTAGTGGTAGCATGAGACGGCGTCTACAACCCACACAAGTGGCTCAGGTAGTGCAGCTCATCCAGGATGGCACATCAATGCGAGCTGTGGCAAGAAGGTTTGCTGTGTCTGTCAGCGTAGTGTCCAGAGCATGGAGGCGCTACCAGGAGACAGGCCAGTACATCAGGAGACGTGGAGGAGGCCGTAGGAGGGCAACAACCCAGCAGCAGGACCGCTACCTCTGCCTTTGTGCAAGGAGGAGCAGGAGGAGCACTGCCAGAGCCCTGCAAAATGACCTCCAGCAGGCCACAAATGTGCATGTGTCTGCTCAAACGGTCAGAAACAGACTCCATGAGGGTGGTATGAGGGCCCGACGTCCACAGGTGGGGGTTGTGCTTACAGCCCAACACCGTGCAGGACGTTTGGCATTTGCCAGAGAACACCAAGATTGGCAAATTCACCACTGGCGCCCTGTGCTCTTCACAGATGAAAGCTGGTTCACACTGAGCACATGTGACAGACGTGACAGAGTCTGGAGACGCCGTGGAGAACGTTCTGCTGCCTGCAACATCCTCCAGCATGACCGGTTTGGCGGTGGGTCAGTCATGGTGTGGGGTGGCATTTCTTTGGGGGGCTGCACAGCCCTCCATGTGCTCGCCAGAGGTAGCCTGACTGCCATTTGGTACCGAGATGAGATCCTCAGACCCCTTGTGAGACCATATGCTGGTGCGGTTGGCCCTGGGTTCCTCCTAATGCAAGACAATGCTAGACCTCATGTGGCTGGAGTGTGTCAGCAGTTCCTGCAAGAGGAAGGCATTGATGCTATGGACTGGCCCGCCCGTTCCCCAGACCTGAATCCAATTGAGCACATCTGGGACATCATGTCTCGCTCCATCCACCAACGCAACGTTGCACCACAGACTGTCCAGGAATTGGCGGATGCTTTAGTCCACGTCTGGGAGGAGATCCCTCAGGAGACCATCCGCCACCTCATCAGGAGCATGCCCAGGCATTGTAGGGAGGTCATACAGGCACGTGGAGGCCACACACACTACTGAGCCTCATTTTGACTTGTTTTAAGGACATTACATCAAAGTTGGATCAGCCTGTAGTGTGGTTTTCCACTTTAATTTTGAGTGTGACTCCAAATCCAGACTTCCATGGGTTGATAAATTGGATTTCCATTGATTATTTTTGTGTGATTTTGTTGTCAGCACATTCAACTATGTAAAGAAAAAAGTATTTAATAAGATTATTTCATTCATTCAGATCTAGGATGTGTTATTTTAGTGTTCCCTTTATTTTTTTGAGCAATGTATTATTACCGCAAATTGGCTTTGGTTGAATCGCCCTGCCAATGTTAGGACCATTTTAAAAAATATATTTCAAAATTTGAGGTAGACAATAATATGATCAAACCGATAATAGATTGTTTTTGTATTACTTGTGAGGCACAGCTGAGTGAGTATACATTTAAATCATTTTATTTTTATTTTACTGGTCTTTTAAGGTCAGTCTCAACAGAGGGAGAGAGCAGCTCTCAACATCCCTACGCTCTCCCTTTCCTCTGCTGACACTGACCAAAAAGGGATTCTGTCTTCCAGCTAATGACAAAACTCGAGTCGCACCGCATTATTTCTGCCTCATGCACAAATTCATGTTGTTTTTCCTATTAACAGAAACAGTATTCCTCAATGTTAAAAAAGACCCAAGCCGCTAATAATAATAATGCAAGCCTATCATTACAGCTGCAGTGCTGGTTGTAGCGCAAGTGGAAGTAGGAAGAACGCACATTTTATGGTAATAAAAGAGTTAAATAAAAGGTGTTGACAGTGCTGACTAAGACCTTAAACATGAACTCACTCATAAAAACAGCATCTCTTTGCTGTATTCGTTGACAGTCTCTCTCAAATGTCATTGTATTAACTTTGCTGTAGCTTTCTTTTGTGCCTGCAACATTAATGTAGACACGGTAGTCTGAGCCATCTGATTGGCCAGTGGTAGGCCTATAGTGCACTTGATTTGCTATCCGGGCCCGCCGGGAAGGCAGAGTTTGTACCTTCAGACACATGTAATGGTTCAAAATGGGAACACTTCGCCTACCCAGCGAGGGAGGCTGAATTGGTTGCACCTACCTCTAACAGCACGAGACAAATAAAAAATAGGAATGCAAGGCTTTATCGTTGGGTTTTTTACAGAAATGTTTGGCGATCAACTAGGAATGTCTTTGAGATCGACCAGTTGATAGCGATCGACGGGTTGGTGACCACTGCTATAATGTATAAGTATTTCTCAGGGTTGTGCATCATACAATGTCTGTTCCTCTTTAGTACTAAGCTCAGGGTTGTGGATCCTGCAGCCTTCCATCTTCATTCAGTATGTTCTGTGGAAAGGTAGGGCAGTAGTTTTGACCAGAGCGCTATGGGCCCGGGTCAAATGTAGTGCACTATATAGGGAATAGGGTTCCATTTGGGACGCAGACGAGGTCTCCCACCTCTTCGGCCTTGGAGAGTGTTTATGTCACCATTCTCCTCATCATCCATTACAGAGACCCATTACTCTGTCAGGACTCCATCCCCTTTCACAGGACTGTTGTTATGAGGATTCAGACCTTCTAGAGAGCACCAATGACTTCTGTCTGTCAACCTGTCACCCCATCCTGGCTCTAGTTATCTCCACCACATGTAGGCACTGTTCCCACTTTCCGTGTAGGTCTACACCAGGGATGGGTATGGGATGTGGATACACAGACCCGCGAGCCACTTCAGCCCCTCATGATGAGTTCAGATTTTTTGTGGCCCCCACCCCCATCAAAGTTGCCCATCCCTGGTCTACACACTTAGCCTGTGTCCCAAATGGCACCCTGTTCCCTATATAGTGCACTACTTTGGACCCTGGTCAAAGTAATGCACTATATGGAGCCCTATGGACCTTGGTCAAACGTAGTGCACTATATAGGGTATAGAGTGCCATTTGGGACGCACACTTACAGGATACTTCAGTAGACCCTGATACATATACAGTCATGTAGCATAGCAGAACCTATACAGTTCTTCCAATTAAGCCAGTACCAGTAGCAGACCTACAGTATCCCATATGCAGTACAGTGACTCCCTCTGCACTGGTACCCCCTGTATATAGCCTCGCTATTGTTATTTTATCGTTGCTCTTTAGTTATTTTTATTTCTTATTTAAAAAAAAAAAATGTAACTGCATTGTTGGTTAAGGGCTTGTAAGTAAGCATTTCACTGTAAGGTCTACACTTGTTGTATTCGGTTCATGTGACAAATAAAATGTGATTTGATTTGATATGGAGATCGCTCCTATACCTGGTCTCTCTCATCTTATGTCTGTCTGCTGAACACAGTGTGACATGGGCCCACATGCCAGCAAACGACCCACTGGTATACATTACCTCCGTCTACCAAGCCCCCTCTTATCCCCTCACACACACTCTGTCACACACAAGATACAAACACATGCCAAATCTTGGTAGGAAGTGAAGTCCTTCTTGGACCCAGAGTTAATTTCAGAGTACTTTTCTATTTGTTGGTGTATCAAAGGGCTAATGTCCTATTCTACCACCCCTATATGGAATGATAGAAAGGGTCATGAACTTCATCTACATGCTGTATCTGCTAACATATCATCACTATAATGCAGGGTTCCCCAACCGGCAGCCCGCTTGCCGAATTTCAACCGCAGATGATTTTATCTATTTTGAGGGGGGCATAAAATACTGTAAAAACATCAGCAAATCAGCTCCAATTGATTTACATTTTTGGAATCTGTTCCAAAGTATTCCCATGCATACGGATAGATATACTGTATGTAATCGTATACAAATATAAGCAAGGTTTGAAATGATTATGTTTTTATTATACTGTATCGCATTTGGCTTTTTGTGGTCAATTTGCATCTGAATCTAGTTGATGATCCCTGCTATAAAACATGTAACCCTCTATTGAATCTCCATTCAGCACTCCTCTGATCATCATCAACAGTTATCCTGCCTTCATACATATCTGTTCTCTTCATGTTGTGCCTATACATCTCTTCATACATATATGTTCTCTTCATGTTGTGCCTATACATCTCTTCCATGACATAGAATAAGCTAAGCATCCATCCTCATCCCCACCTAAATAGCCACATTATATCTCTGTATTTTCTCTAGATTCAGATTTTAAACAAGAAGCTGGACTTCAGTCACGTACAGTCAAAATGTGGATCCAAGGATAACATGAAGCATTCTCCTCGTGGAGGCAATGTATGTACCTGTACCTACCGTTCTGTTCCCACTCTCCCTTCTCCACTCTCTGGCCTAGTTAGTCCAAACTCCCCCCCACCCTCAGCCAGTGTTCCAATTACAGGGGGGTGGGGGAGACTGGGCAGCCCCTTAATAAATCAGGGTCCTCCCCATAATAATTGAAATATCAAGAAAATTGTAATATCATGTCATTGTATAATTCAAACCCTGCCTCCACCACTGCTCCTATCCTTCTCTCCAACCCCAGCCCATAGTCCTAGATCAGCCTGTCTGCTTACATGCTCAATCTGGTCCTCTGTCCTCTACATTGATGTTAACTTCTATTAGGATCCCCATTAGCCGACGCCAATAGAGACAGCTAGTCTTACTGGGGTCCGACAACAAAAAAATACTTTTTAGACCCAGAACCAAATCTACAATGCAGTTAGCGCTGAGATGTACCAACTCCCACCTTGGTATATTTACAGAACTCTCCAATTTGACTGTGAGTGAAGATCTCTCCTGGTCTCTCCCTTGAAAAGCAAACTGTAGACTCAGTTCCATTTATCTCTGAACCCAGAAACAAATCTATCTAGCTACTGTCTAGCTACTACTAGCTAGCTAGCTAGCTACTGTCATGGGAGTACAGTTCCATTGTTATGTGCACAAGACTAAAACTACACAAATCACTGAATCCCTTTCCTTAGCACTTTGCCCTGTATGGTTCAGTATCTTATCTGAACAGCCTGATGATCAAAACTAAAGTCTCCACTTCGTCATTCAGTTGTAATATATACCCACTCTAGTGATGGATGTATATATATATATTCACATGCAACAATGAGGGTGTTGATGCAGTATCATCAACACTTGTCCATCAAT
Organism: Salmo trutta; assembly: GCF_901001165.1. Lineage (NCBI taxonomy): Eukaryota > Metazoa > Chordata > Actinopteri > Salmoniformes > Salmonidae > Salmo > Salmo trutta. Next base: position 25,847,713 of record NC_042980.1, on the reverse strand, counting down.
CTTGCATGCAGAGTCCACCTACTTGTGCTCAGAATCCAACAATTATTTGTACCTCTCTGTACCTGTTATGAGACGGAATGCAATATGGAATATTCAAACCTAGAGAAGTACTAAAACTTCACAGTATTGGCCTTAAAGTGGCGTAGGCCTGTAGAGAATATGCATATGTATAAGGATGTGTGTTATTAGCATACATGGTATATAGAGAAGTACAACATGAGAGGATATATCCAAATGTTTGTATTGTGGTGAGAGAAATGCAATGGGAGGAAAAATGTTTTCTACTTGTTTGCTGTTTTTCTATGAAGCTCCAGCTGTGACCGCCAACCAGATTACCTCGTTGCCTATCTCACTCTTCCTCTGCTCTCTAACTTTTTCTTTCTTTCTCGCTGCTTCAATCCACTGCTCACTGTTTCTCTTCCTCTCTTGACAATCTGCTGGCCTCTGACTTTCCTTTCGGTTCTCTTCCCCACTCGCTGCATGTCTAGCGTGATACATGTTATAAATGTTGTAAATGTCTTAAGATGTTTTGTACTCCGACGCCCGACCAATCCTGCTATTTCATGTTTGTGTCGCAATCAAACTTGCTTTGTCTCCTTGCAGCTATAGCAGGCCCAGCTCAAAAACGGTGACTGTTTTAGAAAGAAATCCTGTGCCTTAGCCAATTTTAATGCATCCCAAACATCACCCTATTCCCTAAATAGTACACTACATCTGACCAGGACCCATAGGACTCTGGTCAAAAGTAGTGTACTATATAGAGAATATGGTGCCATTTGGGTTGCAGAGCGGGCACTGTCTCTGTTTGGAACAGACAGTCTGAGTAATCGTGGCAGATTCAGCACCTTGTCTCCCTGCTGACAGGCATACAGTACATACAGCATGTCAGGGGATGTTACATTACGCTCATAGAATTAGATTCACTAGAACGGATCTATCCCCATTTAAGTCAATTGCTGTGCTCTCAGGGGCTTTTTCCTGTTCTATTCACTGTACTGTATATCTACAGTATGTTTACACTAGCTAGCTTTCCCTGAGGATCAGACTAGCTCAGCTGTAGACACAAGGCTCAAAGGTCACCGTGGTTACATAAAGAAAGCAAACACAAAGTGTCATGGCCGTCAGTGAGAGACAAACAGGTCTCTCTTGGCTGATATTTTACATTCACATTTACGTCATTTGGCAGACGCTCTTATCCAGAGCGACTTACAAGTTGGTGCATTCACCTTATGATATCCAGTGGAACAACCACTTTACAATAGTACATCTATATCTTTTGGGGGGGGGGGGGAGAAGGATTACTTTATCCTATCCCAGGTATTCCTTAAAGAGGTGGGGTTTCAAGTGTCTCCGGAAGGTGGTGATTCACTCCGCTGTCCTGGCGTCGTGGGGGAGCTTGTTCCACCATTGGGGTGCCAGAGCAGCGAACAGTTTTGACTGGGCTGAGCGGGAACTGTGCTTCCGCAGAGGTAGGGAGGCGAGCAGGCCAGAGGTGGATGAACGCAGTGCCCTTCTTTGGGTGTAGGGACTGATCAGAGCCTGAAGGTACGGAGGTGCCGTTCCCCTCACAGCTCTGTAGGCAAGCACCATGGTCTTGTAGCAGATGCAAGCTTCAACTGGAAGCCAGTGGAGTGTGCGGAGGAGCGGGGTTACGTGAGAGAACTTGGGAAGGTTGAACACCAGACGGGCTGCGGCGTTCTGGATGAGTTGTAAGGGTTTAATGGCACAGGCAGGGAGCCCCGCCAGCAGCGAGTTGCAGTAATCCAGACGGGAGATGACAAGTGCCTGGATTAGGACACGCGCCGCTTCCTGTGTAAGGCAGGGTCGTACTCTGCGAATGTTGTAGAGCATGAGCCTACAGGATCGGGTCACCGCCTTGATGTTAGCTGAGAACGACAGGGTGTTGTCCAGGGTCACGCCAAGGCTCTTAGCACTCTGGGAGGAGGACACAATGGAGTTGTCAACCGTGATGGAGAGATCATGGAACAGGCAGTCCTTCCCCGGGAGGAAAAGCAGCTCCGTCTTGCCGAGGTTCAGCTTGAGGTGGTGATCCGTCATCCACACTGATATGTCTGCCAGACATGCAGAGATGCGATTCGCCACCTGGTTATCAGAAGGGGGAAAGGAGAAGGTTAATTGTGTGTCGTCTGCGTAGCAATGATAGGAGAGACCATGTGAGGATATGACAGAGCCAAGTGACTTGGTGTATAGCGAGATTAGGAGAGGGCCTAGAACTGAGCCCTGGGGGACACCAGTGGTGAGAGCACGTGGTGCGGAGACGGATTCTCGCCACGCCACCTGGTAGGAGCGACCTGTCAGGTAGGACGCAATCCAAGAGTGAGCCGCGCCGGAGATGCCCATCTCGGAGAGGGTGGAGAGGAGGATCTGATGGTTCACAGTATCAAAGGCAGCAGATAGGTCTAGAAGGATGAGAGCAGAGGAGAGAGAGTTAGCTTTAGCAGTGCGGAGAGCCTCCGTGACACAGAGAAGAGCGGTCTCAGTTGAATGGCCAGTCTTGAAACCTGACTGATTTGGATCAAGAAGGTAATTCTGAGAGAGATAGCAAGAAAGCTGGCCAAGGACGGCACGCTCAAGAGTTTTGGAGAGAAAAGAAAGAAGGGATACTGGTCTGTAGTTGTTGACATCGGAGGGATCGAGTGTAGGTTTTTTGAGAAGGGGTGCAACTCTCGCTCTCTTGAAGACGGAAGGGACGTAGCCAACGGTCAAGGATGAGTTGATGAGCGAGGTGAGGTAGGGGAGAAGGTCTCCGGAAATGGTCTGGAGAAGAGAGGAGGGGATAGGGTCAAGCGGGCAGGTTGTTGGGCGGCCGGCCATCACAAGTCGCAAGATTTCATCTGGAGAGAGAGGGGAGAAAGAGGTCAAAGCATAGGGTAGGGCAACGTGAGCAGGACCAGCGGTGTCGTTTGACTTAACAAACGAGGATCGGATGTCGTCAACCTTCTTTTCAAAATGGTTGACGAAGTCATCCGGAGAGAGGGAGGAGGGGGGGAGGAGGATTTAGGAGGGAGGAGAAGGTGGCATAGAGCTTCCTAGGGTTAGAGGCAGATGCTTGGAATGTAGAGTGGTAGAAAGTGGCCTTAGCAGCAGAAACAGAGGAAGAAAATGTAGAGAGGAGGGAGTGAAAAGATGCCAGGTCCGCAGGGAGGCTAGTTTTCCTCCATTTCCGCTCGGCTGCCCGGAGCCCTGTTCTGTGAGCTCGCAATGAGTCGTCAAGCCACGGAGCAGGAGGGGAGGACCGAGCTGGCCGGGAGGATAGGGGACATAGAGAGTCAAAGGATGCAGAAAGGGAGGAGAGGAGGGTTGAGGAAGCAGAATCAGGAGATTGGTTGGAGAAGGATTGAGCAGAGGGAAGAGATGATAGGATGGAAGAGGAGAGAGTAGCAGGAGAGAGAGAGCGAAGGTTGCGACGGCGCAATACCATCTGAGTAGGGGCAGAGTGAGTAGTGTTGGAGGAGAGCGAGAGGGAAAAGGATACAAGGTAGTGGTCGGAGACTTGGAGGGGAGTTGCAGTGAGATTAGTAGAAGAACAGCATCTAGTAAAGATGAGGTCAAGCATATTGCCTGCCTTGTGAGTAGGGGGGGACGGTGAGAGGGTGAGGTCAAAAGAGGAGAGGAGTGGAAAGAAGGAGGCAGAGAGAAATGAGTCAAAGGTAGACGTAGGGAGGTTAAAGTCACCCAGAACTGTGAGGGGTGAGCCATCCTCAGGAAAGGAACTTATCAAGGCGTCAAGCTGATTGATGAACCCTCCAAGGGAACCTGGAGGGCGATAAATGATAAAGATGTTAAGCTTGAATGGGCTAGTGACTGTGACAGCATGGAATTCAAATGAGGAGATAGACAGATGGGTCAGGGGAGAAAGAGAGAATGTCCACTTGGGAGAGATGAGGATTCCAATGCCACCACCCCGCTGACCAGATGCTCTCGGGGTATGCGAGAACACGTGGTCAGACGAGGAGAGAGCAGTAGGAGTAGCAGTGTTTTCTGTGGTAATCCATGTTTCCGTCAGCGCCAAGAAATCGAGGGACTGGAGGGTAGCATAGGCTGAGATGAACTCTGCCTTGTTGGCCGCAGACCGGCAGTTCCAGAGGCTGCCGGAGACCTGGAACTCCACGTGGGTCGTGCACGCTGGGACCACCAGGTTAGAGTGGCAGCTGCCACGCGGTGTGAAGCGTTTGTGTGGCCTGTGCAGAGAGGAGAGAACAGGGATAGGCAGACACATGGTTGACAGGCTACAGGAGAGGCTACGCTAATGCAAAGGAGATTGGAATGAGCACTCAACGACACTCGATGACACTCAAATATAACTTTCCAACTTCTACTTTAGAAATTATAATTGATGCAAACAGTGGTTCAATGTTACCAGGAATAGGCTCAAACTTAGTTTATTCAGCTAGATAACTTGGTACAGTATTCTTCCAGCTTCTTCCAGTGCACCGTGTCGTATGACGCCATAGCTAACTAGCATGCTAGCATCCAATAACACACGGTTAGCACCAATACTTGGTTACAACAAACTACCAATGGATCATTCGTGTCCGTGTCTGGTCCTTTCATAACGCAGAAGTGATTAAACGTTGGCTAGCTAACACAAAGTCAGTCCTGCTAGCTACACAAGTGGACTACACATCTCGAATGTTCAGAAAGTTAAGCTTAGGTTGCAAAAATCTTGTTGACTAAAATGTTACAGTACTGCTCGCTGGTAGAGTTGGCTAGCTAGCAGTGGCTGCGTTGTTGACTTTGTTTGAAAATGTAGCTGGCTAGCTAACTTCGATAGCTACTCTGTACGACACCTTTATCTATGATACAAAGACAACTATGTAGCTAGCTAACATTACACTAATCAAATCGTTCCGTTGTAATGTATTTCGTTTTTACTGTACTGCTAGTTGGTAAAGCTGGCTGGCTAGCAGTGGCTGTATTGTTGGCTTTGTTTGTTAAACAAAATGATATTTTCTAACTGTAAAGATGTAATGACCATGCTAATTTGAGACAGTACTCTGCAGGAGGAGGAAACGTGAGTCTCTTACTCCTAATACACTTGGTGTCTCTCCTCCATCCATCCCTCTCGCACAAACACACACAGCATATGTTTTACTATTCTCGTGGGGACCTAAAATTGATTCCCATTCAAAATCCTATTTTCCATAACTCCTTACCCTAGTCCTAATTGTAACCCTAACCCTAAACCTAACCTCTAAGCCTAAGATAGCCTTTATCATCATGGGGAACTGGAAAATGTCCTCACGAGAGAGAATTGTTCTTGTTTGACTATCCTTGTGGGGACTTTTGGGGATTTCCAGTACACACGAGGAAAGTAAGCCCCCCCCCCCCCCCAATACACACACACACATTCCCGTTGTAGTATGCTCTCTCTTACACACATAACTCCTCTCTTTCTTTGTGTTATGCTACCCCTTTCTATCTCTCACTCTCTCTCCCTCTTTCTTTTTTCTCTCTCTCTCTCTCTCTCTCTCTCTCATTTTATGGTATCTCTCTCACACAATCACCCATCAGAGTGCTAGGGAGATGCAGGACTGGGGACTCCAGGGTTCCTATTCTGGTCCCAGACTATGTACAGCATCTCAAAGAATCACAACCTATTCCCCTATTTAGTGCACCTCTTTTGACCGGGGCCCATAAGGCACTATATGGGGAATAGGGTGCCATTTGGGATGTGACCTGTGTTCACCTTTTCACCTGGTTCTACCTGGCATTGACACCTCTATGAAATTGTCATGCCAGACTGTTTGGCTTGACAGTGAAAGCAATGGAGTTGAAAAGAGCAAAAAGAGATCTTGGACCAGCCTATCTCCTTTACGGCTGGGATTTCTGTTTCTTAGAGGTGAAAGGGCTAGCTAGTGTAAACAACGTGAAAATGAAAAGATTGATGGGTAGATTAGTTATGCAGACGGCAGCCAACTCACACCCATTGTTTTCACTAACACCAACCACAGCTCCTTCTGTCTCAATACGTTCACTAGCATTCTGCATGGTCAGGTTATAGTATAGCATGTATCTATCAGATACTATTGCAACCCAAGCCTATATGCGTGGCGGTAAAAGATTAGAAAACAGGTAAATTGATGGTACACCACACAGTAGTCATGTTCTATTAAATCATCTTAATGTTTCCCTTCTGATTTGTCACTGTTTTATTGACAGATGCGTATGCTTCTGTTGTGCTTGCTTTCCCATTCACTCATTCACTCATTCACTCACACTGTATCTGTTGTGCTTGCTTTCCCATTCACTCATTCACTCACACTGTATCTGTTGTGCTTGCTTTCCCATTCACTCATTCACTCACACTGTATCTGTTGTGCTTGCTTTCCCATTCACTCATTCACTCACACTGTCTCTGTTGTGCTTGCTTTCCCATTCACTCATTCACTCATTCACTCACACTGTATCTGTTGTGCTTGCTTTCCCATTCACTCATTCACTCACACTGTATCTGTTGTGCTTGCTTTCCCATTCACTCATTCACTCATTCACTCACACTGTATCTGTTGTGCCTGTTGGATGCTGCTGTCCTTCCTTCCTTCTCTCTCTCTTCAGATCACGTATGTGCATAATTGCTGCATAACCTCTTCTGTGTCTTTGCCTGTGGCTAATTCCAAATGTGCATTTTTATTGGCTAATATTCTATGGCTAATATTGTGAATGTGCACTTTTGTCTTTTCAGCCTCAGTTTTCACAGATAAAGCCAGAAGTAAAACGTCTCTTTTTCATTCCTGACCGTGGTTGGGTTGGTTGTCATAAGGCAACAGCTCTTCATAACAGAATGAGAGGGTTGTCGTAAATTCTCTTTATGTGCACCTGACGTTTACTACAAACAGATAGTAGTCAGTGCTTGACTTGGGCTGATAAGACATACACTGAGTGTACAAAACATTAGGTGGATTGAAGAGGTGACACTAATAAGGGATCATAGCTTTCATCTGGATTCACCTGGTCAGTCTGGAAAGAGCAGGTGTTCCTAAAGTTTGTACACTCAGTGTATGTCTTATCAGCCCAAGTCAAGCACTGACTACTATCTGTTTGTAGTAAACGTCAGGTGCACATAAAGAGAATTTACGACAACCCTCTCATTCTGTTATGAAGAGCTGTTGTCTTTTTAGAACCTAAAAGGGTTATTCGACTGTCCCCATAGAAGAACCCTTTAATTAACCATTTTTGGTTCCAGGTAGAACCCTTTTTGGTTCCATATAAAACCCCGACCACAGAGGATTCTACATGGAACCAAAAAGAACCCTTTTGTAATCGATTTTTATAAGAGTGTGAGAATGTGGACAACAATTGAGTATGTAGCTCCACTTTTACCAATACCACTGTTACTTAGCTAATCAGCTGGCTAGATCGTCCTTTTACCAATACCACTGTTACTTAGCTAATCAACTGGATAGATCGTCCTTTTCTTCATAGACGGGATGGTACCGTAGTTCTTCAGGGGATGGTAGTTCTCTGCCTCTTATCCTCCCTCCTAGCACAATGTGTATGACGAGTAATCATATGATCAGGAACCAACTCTATCACAGATCATTCTCACAGGCGTTACATAGCTAGTCAACTGGATAGATAGATAGATAGATAGATAGATAGATAGATAGATAGATAGATAGATAGATAGATAGATAGATAGATAGATAGATAGATAGATAGATAGATAGATGATAGATAGATAGATAGATGGGTAGATCCAGTCATTTTCATCAGAGACAGTAGATGTTACTGGAGTTCTTCGAGGTCGTTGCCTCTTGATCCTCCCTCCCAGGATAATGGGTAAACAGGTGATCACCAGAACCAGGTACCTCTGACCAGGTGTTCCTCTACAGGTGCAGATCCAGACCAAGAAGATTGACCTGAGTCATGTGACCTCCAAGTGTGGATCCCTGGACAACATTCGCCACCGGCCAGGTAAACAACCTGCTCTACCTGTGTACCGGTATTATACGTGTATGTGATGTGTTTCTGTTGATTATTTATGTGATGTGTATTATGTGATGTGTATTTTATATGGGAGCAGCAGTGCTTGTATGTCCAAGGCATATTTCTCTGTCTTGGACAATAAAGTTGGACAAAATATTGATCTTATCTACCTGGGTCACCCCACACTGACAGTTGAGATATATGGGAACCTACAGTCAATCCACAACGCACTAGAACCATGTTGGGCTTGTATAGGAATTAGACTTTTACCTTACTGTAGATGAAGAAAAGAGTGAGAGAGCATCATAGGATGCATCTCAAATGGCACACTAATACCTATTTAATGCACTACTTTAGTCCAGAGGCATATGGGTATGGGCTGTAGTCAAAATTAGTGCACTATAAGGAAAATGGTTCCATTTAGGGTGCGTAGGTACATTAAGTAAATCACATGTGGTGTGTGATGCGGAAAAATCCCCCCTGCTCTGAGAGTGGTGACTGACTGCTGCGTCAGAGTCCTACACCGCCATCTGGTGGTCATACTGATGATCAGCTTCTGTTCAATACAATACATTCACACTGCTATACTCAATTCAATTCAAAGGGCTTTATTGGCATGGGAAACATGTGTTTACATTGCCAAAGCAAATGAAATAGATAATTAAAAAAAGGTGAAATAAACAATAAAAAAATGTAAGGTAAACATTACACTCACAAAAGTTTCAAAGGAATAGAGACATTTCAAAAGTCATGTTATGGCTATGTGCAGTGTTATAACGATGTGAAAATAGTTAAAGTTCAAAGGGGAAAATAAATAACCATAAATATGGGTTGTATTTACAATCGTGTTTGTTCTTCACTGGTTGCCCTTTTCTTGTGGCAACAGGTCACAAATCTTGCTGCTGTGATGCCACGCTGGTATTTCACCCAATAGATCAAATCAAAATCTAATTTTATTAGTCACATGCGCCGAATACAACAGTTGTAGACCTTACAGTGAAATGCTTACTTACGAGCCCCTAAACCAACAGTGCAGTTTCAAAAAATGTAGATACGTTTAAGAGATAAAAGTAACAAGTAATTAAAGAGCAGCAGTAAAAAATAACAATATATAAAGGGGGGTGCCGGTACAGAGTCAATGTGCGGGGGCACCGGTTAGTTGAGGTAGTATGTACATGTGGGTAGAGTTATGGGAGTTTATCAAAGCTCTATTTGTTTTCAAATTCTTTGTGGGTCCGTGTAATCTGAAGGAAATATGTGTCTCTAATTTGTTCATACATTTGGCAAGAGGTTCGGAAGTGTAGCTTAGTTTCCACCTCATTTTGTGGGCAGTGTGCACATAGCCTGCCTTTTCTTGAGAGCCATGTCTGCCCACGGCGGCCTCTCTCAATAGCAAGGCTATGCTCGCTGAGTCTGTACATAGTCAAAGCTTTCCTTCATTTTGGGTCAGTCACAGTGGTCAGGTATTCTGCTACTGTGTACTCTCTGTTTAGGGCCAAATAGCATTCCAGCTTGCTCTGTTTTTGGTAAATTCTTTCCAATGTGTCAAGTAATTATCTTTTTGTTTTCTCATGATTTGATTGGGTTTAATTGTGTCCCTGTAGGGTCTGTTTATGTTTGTGAACAGAGCCCCAGGACCCGCTTGCTAAGGGGACTCTTCTCTAGGTTAAGTGAAGGCTTTGTTATGGAAGGTTTGGGAATCGTTTCCTTTTAGGTGGTTGTAGAATTTAACCGATCTTTTCTGGATTTTGATAATTAGCGAGTATTGGCCTAATTCTACTCTGCATGCATTGTTTGGTGTTTTACGTTGTACACGGAGGATGTCTTAATTTGGTGTTTGTTCCATTTTGTGATTTCTTGGTTGGTGAACGAACCCCAGCCCTCACAACCATAAAGGGCAATGAGTTATTTAACTGATTCAAGTATTGGGATGTCAAGTTTTATGTTCCTTTTGATGGCGTAGAGGACCCCTTCTTGCCTTGTCTCTCAGATCGTTCACAGCTTTGTGTAAGTTACCTGTAGTGCTGATGTTTATGCTGATGTAGGTTGAAGAGTTTTTTGTGTGCTCTAGGGCAACGGTGTCTAGATGGAATTTATATTTGTTGTCCTGGCAACTTGACGTTTTTTGGAACACCATTATTTTTGTCTTACTGAGATTTACTGTCAGGGCGCAGGTCTGACTAGGTACTAGGTACTTCTGTGGGCCCTCCTTGGTTGGGGACAGAAGCATGAGATCATCAGCAAACAGTAGACATTTGACTTCAGATTCTAGTAGGTTGAAGCCGGGTGCTACAGACTGTTCTAGTGCCCTCGCAAATTCATTGATATATATATGTTAAAGAGGGCGGGGCTCTGTGGAAACAAATCTTTGTTTTAGTTTTTTGCCTATTTTAACAGCACACTTGTTGTTTGTGTACATGGATTTTATAATGTTGTATGTCATTCCCCAACACCGCTTTCCATCAATTTGTTTAGCAGACCCTCATGCCAAATTGAGTCAAAAGCTTTTTTGAAATCAACAAAGCATGACAAGATTTTGCCTTTGTTTTGGTTTGTTTGTTTGTCATTTAGGGTGTACATGGTGAATACGTGGTCTGTCATACAGTAATTTGGTAAAAAGCCAATTTGACATTTGCTCAGTACTTTGTTTTCACTGAGGAAATCAGTGGTGGTCAATGCCGTTTAAGATGAGGCAGGACGATTATTTTTTTCTCATGAGCATGGCCTTATTTCTATTACAGCATATTGGATGATTGTCATTCATATTTCATTCACCCAGTTCAATGTAATATCGATAGGTTTAAGCTACAACATGATACTCAAATTTTCCCTAAACACATCATGAGGTTGCTACAACCTAGCCTATGAAAGTTTACAACATAGGTGCACACAGGCCGAGAGGAAAATGTTTGTGACACGTTCAATACCGCCTTGCAAACTCTTGCCTGCATCTAGTTGATCTAGGATGTAATCATAGTCCAACATTTGCAAACGAGAGTTTCTATTTGACAAATCATGTTATGTTTTCCCTGTTTTGTTCTGTTTGCTCCTGTGGAAGAAATTTTACAACAGAATAGGCAGAATAAATACACCCCTGATAAAACGTAAACACAGTTCACTTTCCTAGCAGCCACGTTGTATTCCTTCTCGCATCAATGCGCTTTCCTCCTCTCACCTTTTCCCTTCGCTTGTGGACTTCAGTGCACAACACATCAGCTGTATGTGACCATGCGAAAAAACCTTTCCAAGCCAAACCATATCATAACCACTACACACAGCCTACATCGTTGTCACCATATATGCTAAAGTAATGTCATAGTCTACATAGCTAATAGAACCTGTAGCATTTACGTCTGTAGCCATGAAGTGCTTTGAAAGGCTGGTCATGGCTCACATCAACACCATTATCCCAGAAACCCTAGACCCACTCCAATTTGCATACTACCCCAACAGATCCACAGATTATGCAATCTCTATTGCACTCCACACTGCCCTTTCCCACCTGGACAAAAGGAACACCTATGTGAGAATGCTTTTCATTGACTACAGTTCAGCGTAGTCATAGTGTCCTCACCATAGTGCCCTCAAAGCTCATGAATAAGCTAAGGACCCTGGGACTAAACACCTCCCTCTGCAACTGGATCCTGGACTTCCTGACAGGCCGCCCCCAGGTGGTAAGGGTAGGTAACAACACATCCGCCACGCTGATCCTCAACACAGGGGCCCCTCAGGGGTGCGTGCTCAGTCCCCTCCTGTACTCCCTGTTCACTCATGACTGCATGGCCAGGCACAACTCCAACACCATCATTAAGTTTGCCGATAACAACAGTGGTAGGCCTAATCACCGACAACGACGAGACAGCCTATAGGGAGGAGGTCAGAGACCTGGCTGTGTGGTGCCAGGACAACATCCTCTCCCTCAACGTGATCAAGACAAAGGAGATGATTGTGGACTACAGGAAAAGGGGACCGAGCAAGCCCCGTTCTCATCGATGGTGCTGTACTGGAGCAGGTTGAGAACGTCAAGTTCCTTGGTGTCCACATCACCAACAAACTAACATGGTCCAAGCACACCAAGACAGTCGTGTATAGGGCACGACAAAACCTATTCCCCCTCTGGAGACTGAAAAGATTTGCATCCTCAAAAGGTTCTACAGCTGCACCATCGAGAGCATCCTGACTGGTTGCATCACTGCCTGGAATGACAACTGCTTGGCCTCCGACCACATGGCACTACAGAGGGTGGTGCGTACGGCCCAGTACATCACTGGGGCAAAGTTTCCTGCCATCCAGGACCTCTATACCAGGCGGTGTCAGAGGAAGGCCCTAAAAATTGTCAGAGACTAGTCAAAGACCACCCTAGTCAGGAGCGCCAAATCGAGGTCCAAAAGGCTTCTAAACAGCTTTTACCCAAACAGTAAGACTCCTGAACATCTAATCAAATGGCTACCCAGACTATTTACATTCCCCCCTCTTTTACACCACTGCTACTCGCTGTTGTTATCTATGCATAGTCACATTAATAACTCTACCTACATGTACATATTACCTCAATTACCTCAACTAACCGGTGCCCCCACACATTGACTCTGTACCGGTACCCCCCTGTACATAGTCTCGCTATTGTTTTTTACTGCTGCTCTTTAATTACTTGTTACTTTTGTTTCTTATTCATATTTTTTTAACTGCATTGTTGATTATGGGCTTGTAGGTAAACATTTCACTGTAAGGTACACCTGTTGTATTCGGGCGCATGTGACTAATACAATTTGATTTGATTTGTTTTACACCTGGTAGTTTGGTGGATGGGACTACCAGCTCTCTGTAACCTAGAGGGCAACAAATGGGTCCGTCTCCTCTATACAATGTGTCTTGTAGGATGACAATGTCTGTATTTCCCTGTGTCCAAGTTAACCCATAGAGGTAATGTGTCATGTCCTGACCAGTAAAGGGCTTATTTGTTATTTTAGTTTGGTCAGGACGTGGCAGGGGGTATTTGTTTAGAGTGTTTAGGGGTTTGTTATATTATGTGTTTATGTAGAAGGGGTATTTGTTTAGAGTGTTTTGGGGTTTTTGGGGCTTTTTTGGGCTATGTGTTTATGTAGAGGGGAGTTGGTTTAGAGTGTACCGGGGTTTTAGGTTTAGGTTCTAGGTTAGTGTATTCTATGTTAGTTCTAGGTTGTTTACGTCTATGTTCAGTTTATTGATTTGACCTTCAATTGGAGGCAGCTATTTCTCGTTGCCTCTGATTGAAGGTCCTATGTATAGGGGTTGTTTTGTATGGAGGTATTGTGGGTAGTTGTAGTTGCATAGCTTTGTGTTCAGCCTGCATCCTGGTCGTGCATATGTTTTCGTGTTCAATAAAGTAAATATGAGCACTCAACCCGCTGCACCTTGGTCCATCCACTACGATGACCGTGACATAATGATCGATTTCCGAAGCACCTTTTCAATTACATTATCAAGTGATATATCAGCAGGGTATGGACCCCAGGAAGACTGTAATCATGGCAACAGCTAATGGGGATCCTGATAAGGACTAAGGGTCTCATTTGTCTTTTCATCGGTTGACTAATAATTGATGATAAAGTATAATGATTTATTGGAACACTTCTCTCTCACCGTCTTACCATTCCTTGTCTTCTTGGCTCTCTCTCCCCTTCCCTCTGCCCCCCTCCTCCCTCTCTTCATCTGTTCCACTAGGGGGAGGTAACGTGCGCATAGAAAGTGTGAAGCTGGACTTCAAAGACAAGGCCCAGCCCAAGGTGGGTTCCCTGGATAATGCACACCACACCCCTGGTGGAGGCCTCATTACGGTAAGTCCCATCATACTGTAACCTCATCACAGCGAAGATTGGTTGAGTCCCAAATGGCACCCTATTCCTTTATAGGGCCCTATGTGCTCTGGTCAAAAGTAGTGCTCGATAAAGGCAATAAGGTCCCATTTGGGACACACCACTGATCAGTCGGACATCAGTCTCAGACAGTCTCCTCCAAGGTTAGCACCACTCGAACCCTCCATATGACATCTGTGTGTGTGTGTGTCCCTCACATGTGTGTGTGCATCTGTGTGCGTATTCCCAATCTGTGTGTGTGTGTGTGCATATCCCCAACCTGTGTGTTTGTGTGCGTATCCCCAACCTGTGTGTGTGTGCATGCATGCGCATGTGTGCGTATCCTTCACCTGTGTGTGTGTGTGTGTGTGTGTGTGTGTGTGTGTGTGTGTGTGTGTGTGTGTGTGTGTGTGTGTGTGTGTACCTCCCGTCTATCTCAATTACCCTAACTCCTTGTAGATCGAGAGCCACAAGCTGTTGTTCCGTGACACGGCCAAGGCCCGGGTGGACCACGGGGCGGAGATCATCATGACCCAGTCACCGGGAACAGGCATGTCAGGGACGCTGTCCCCCCACCGCCACAGCCACCTGTCCTCCTCCGACAGCATCAACTTGCTGGAGTCTCCACAGCTAGCCACTCTGGCTGACGATGTCACCGCTGCCCTGACCATGCAGGGTTTGTGAGCGCCTTGACAACCTCTGCCCGGGCACTGGATCTTTTGACCACCACCCTGCCTCCAGTCAATTCCAGCCCAGATATCCAGACACCCCAGGCACCGGACACCTTCACCCTTCCTCCAGCCACCATATCCCCAAGGCCTGGACCCCCCTCACCCCGTCCTGCCTCCAGTTTCACTCCAGTCCACCACAGCCACGGACACCTTCCCCCTGCCTACAGTCTCCCTCCAGTCCACCCCAGCCCTGAACACCTTTCCCCTGCCTACAGTCTCCCTCCAGTCCACCACAGCCCTGAACACCTTTCCCCTGCCTACAGTCTCCCTCCAGTCCACCACAGCCACGGACACCTTCCCCCTGCCTACAGTCTCCCTCCAGTCCACCCCAGCCCTGAACACCTTTCCCCTGCCTACAGTCTCCCTCCAGTCCACCCCAGCCATGAACACCTTTCCCCTGCCTACAGTCTCCCTCCAGTCCACCCCAGCCCTGAACACCTTTCCCCTGCCTACAGTCTCCCTCCAGTCCACCCCAGCCATGAACACCTTTCCCCTGCCTACAGTCTCCCTCCAGTCCACCCCAGCCATGAACACCTTTCCCCTGCCTACAGTCTCCCTCCAGTCCACCCCAGCTCTGAACACCTTTCCCCTGCCTACAGTCTCCCTCCAGTCCACCCCAGCCATGAACACCTTTCCCCTGCCTACAGTCTCCCTCCAGTCCACCCCAGCCCTGAACACCTTTCCCCTGCCTACAGTCTCCCTCCAGTCCACCCCAGCCCTGAACACCTTTCCCCTGCCTACAGTCTCCCTCCAGTCCACCCCAGCCCTGAACACCTTTCCCCTGCCTACAGTCTCCCTCCAGTCCACCCCAGCCCTGAACACCTTTCCCCTGCCTACAGTCTCCCTCTAGTCCACCCCAGCCATGAAAAACCTTTCCCCTGCCTACAGTCTCCCTCCAGTCCACCCCAGCCCTGAACACCTTTCCCCTGCCTACAGTCTCCCTCCAGTCCACCCCAGCCCTGAACACCTTTCCCCTGCCTACAGTCTCCCTCCAGTCCACCCCAGCCATGAAAAACCTTTCTCCTGCCTACAGTCTCCCTCCAGTCCACCCCAGCCCTGGACGCTTTCCTCTGCCTCCAGACGACTAATCCCAGAATCCTGACACCCTCAACTTGCTTCCAGTTTAACCTGACCCCAAGCCTCGGACTCCCTCACTTTCCTCTAGTCCACCCCAGGCTCCCTCATCAAGCCTCCACCCAGCCTTCAATTTCCCTCAAGTCCACCTCCAGCCTCGGGTACCGGTCAGCCCACCCTGTCTCAACCTCACCCTGCCTCAACTCCACTCTGCTTCTAGTCCACTCTGCCTCTAGTCCACTCTGCCTGTAGACTGCTCAGCCCCCCGGACACCTTCCCTTTGCCTCCACTCAGCCTCTACTCTTCCTGCTAGTCCATCCCAGACACCCTTACCCAACCCTGCCTCTCGTCCATCCTTGGCCCTGGACACCCTCACCCCACCCGACCTCCAGTCCACCCTAGACTCCCTCACCCTGTCCCAGGCTTCAGACTTCCTCAACCCTGCCACTCATCAACCCCAGCCCAGACTCTCAGACACGCCATCCTGCAACAGCCTCATATTCGCCGCCCGATGGAGCTGCCTGCCCTGCCCTATGTCAACAAGATAAATGAAGAAACAACAACAACCCTGAGGGAACTACAGACTATTTAGAAAGTACTTTTGGTCAATTTTTGTTGATATTTCCATTTCAAGTACCTGTATTTGGTGTATTTTTTATTTATTTATGCTGCATATAGATAGATAGGTATATAAATAGTTAGATGGTGTCAAAGCACTGACCCCAAATCAGCTTTAGCTGTTTGCACAAAATAATCTGGGTAAGGGCCAGGTATAGGGTGGGGTGGTCTCTGTTCAGTGCTTAGAAGCAGCTTTTTCTTGCCATAGGTAGAAAGTCACGTGGCCATGCCCATACAATACCCGTGCCATCTCGCCAACGTCTTGTTTTCTCAGTAAAGTGAATGGATGCCAGACTCAACATTCACCATATGTCAAGCATCCTTGAGGCAAATCATGCTTGTCCAACATCCAATATATAATAAATATATAAACAATTCTATATATATATATATATATATATATATATGACGCATCTATTTATTACAGTTTTTTTTACTATTTTCTACATTGTAGAATAATAGTGAAGACATCAAAATGTTGAAATAACACATATAGAATCATGTAGTAACCAAAAAAGTGTTAAACAAATGTATTTTATATTTGAGATTCTTCAAAGTAGCCACCCTTTGTCTTGATGACAGCTTTGCACACTCTTGGCATTCTCTCAGCCAGCTTCATAAGGTAGTCACCTAGAATGCATTTCAATTAACAGGTGTGCCTTGTTAAAAGTTCATTTGTGGAATTTCTTTCCTTCTTAATGTGTTTGTGTTGTGACAAGGCAGGGGTGGTAAAAGACCAAGTCCATATTATGTCAAGAATAGCTCAAATAAGCAAAGAGAAATGACAGTCCATCATTACTTTAAGACATGGTCAGTCAATCCGGAAAATGTCAAGAACTTTGAAAGTTTCTTCAAGTGCAGTCGCAAAACACATCAAGCACTATGATGAAACTGGCCCTCATGAGGACCGCCACAGGAAATGAAGACCCAGAGTTACCTTTGCTGCAGAGTTCATTAGAGTTACCAGCCTCAGAAATTGCAGCCCAAATAAATGCTTCACAGAGTTCAAGTAACTGATACATCTCAACATCTACTGTTCAGAGTAGACTGTGTGAATCAGGCCTTCGTGGTTGAATTGCTTTAAAGAAACCTCTACTAAAGGACACCAATAAGACGAAGAGACTTGCTTGGGCCAAGAAACATGAGCAATGATCATTAGACTGGTGGAAATCTGTCCTTTTGTCCTGATGAATCCAAATTTGAGATTGTTGGTTCCAACTACTATGTCTTTGTGAGACATGGCAGTAGGTGAACAGATGTTCTCCATGTGTGTGGTTCCCACCATAAAGCATGGAAGAGAAGGTGTGATGGTGTGGGGGTGCTTTGCTGGTGACACTGTCTGCGATTTATTTACAATTGAAGGCACACTTAACCAGCATGGCTACCATAGCATTCTGCAGCGATACTCCATCCCATCTGGTTTGTGCTTAGTGGGACTATCATTTGTTTTTCAACAGGACAATGACCCAAAACACACCTCCATGCTGTGTAAGGGCAATTTGACCAAAAAGGATGAGATGAGTTGGACCGCAGAGTGAAGGAAAGGCAGCCGACAAGTGCTCAGCATATGTGGGAACCCCTTCAAGACTGTTGGAAAAGCATTCCAGGTGAATCTGGTTGAGAGAATGCCAAGAGTGTGCAAAGCTGTCATTAAGGCAAAGGGTGGCTACTTTGAAGAATCTCAAATACAAAATATATTTTGATATGTTTAACACTTTTTTGGTTACTACGTTCATAGTTTTGATTTCTTCACTATTATTCAAACATGTAGAAAAAAGTTTAAAAAAAAGAAACTTGAATGAGTAGGTGTGTCCAAACTTTTGACTGGTACTGTATATATATATATATATATATATATATATATATATATATATATATATGCCAGCTCTTTGTCAGCAACAACATCTCTTCAAAAAACAATTTAAAAAAAGTGATAAGTCCTTTAAGTACAACTTATACCTGTACAATTGCATTACTGCAAGCACTAGATAATGGTATGATGAGCATGTATCAATTCTAGTTATGGAAAGAGGCTATTTTCTATTTCAAATAAACAGATTTGAATAAGTTATTTACTGAATCATTGGATAAAGATATGAACACTTCTTCATGTTTTTGTAGATATTAGTTGACTAGTATGTTATGCTTGTTGAAGTTGACTTCAGACAACTGTGCTGATATTGTTAAGAAGTGCATCTTTCAGGCCTGCAATAGAGTACTAAAGGCCCTGTGGCAGACTAGCTTCCTGTCCAGGGGGTGTACTTGTACATCAAGCTGCCTCACACTACAGAAACAGGAGTTAGGCTCCTGCCCATATGGGCCATTCTGGCTCGAACAAGGCTTATTTTACTTACAGAGTATTAAATGTAACCATAATTATTTTACTTAACTATCTATCACCTTGTCCAAAGAGCCCGTGGATTTCGATGATAAAGAGTCGGGTTACAATCAAGATATTTTTTATAGTTGAGTCATTCCAAGTTGCAGCAGCACATACTTTAGTAGCACAACACATTAGGCTACATCTCCATTACTTCACTTCTCTGTCACTCATACATCTCTCCCGTGAATCCTCCTCACACGCAGGTGAGTCTGGGAAGGGTAGTTTCATATTAAGAGTCCAAACATAAAATCTCAATGGCAATGCCATAATACAATTCTCAGATACACATGACATATTTCTGATTATAAAATATATTTTACTTACAGAGTACTAAATAATGCTACACTCATGAGTTCTCTCTGGGAGTTTTTCTTCTAGAAGGCTGGTTTGCCAGTCTTGGTTAAGTTTAAGAGGATACTGCAGTGATTCTCATCTCACAAATCTCAGTTCAAAAGAAACTTTGATGTAGCTGAAAGCTCACAGAAGCTGTGATCACGATCCATTCACCAATGCTAGCTACAGTAGGCATTGGATGGCTGTAAGATCTTTTAGTCCATAGTGTTTGATGAACACCCCAAGGCTCTCAGAGCAGGCTGAGAATGCACTCAAGAGGGCTTGCAGTTGTCTGAACCATATTGTGAATGAAACTATGATTATTATTTAAATATTCAATTTAGGAAGCAGCTGTGGAACTCTGGACCCTGTGTCTTTACAGTTCACTTCTAGATGCTAGGTTTGTTTTGTGTAAAACATTTAGGGTGGGGAAATAAAGGGGGAAAATGCATAAAAAAAATACATTTCATATAAACAAACTTAAAAAAAGGAAACTCAACAAATCATGTTGCATCTGTTTGATAAAGTGTTACGGTGTATTTTTTCTGTTGCCATTGTGGTATTTAGCCCTCCTTCCTCTCCTAGTATTCCTGATGTTTGTTTGCTTCTGTGTACTTTCTGCATCTCCCTATCTCCTATCCTCTACCCCAACCTACAGCAACTGTTAATGTCATTAAAATTAGATGTACGCAGTTTTTTCTCCTGTTGATAAGGTACTAATAAAAAAAATGCTCTTAACAATTACTGACAATAAAAAAACAATGAAGAACACTCTCGTTTTGAGTTCTTCCAAACTTTGCTGAACTTATAGTTACCACCAATGTTATTATAGTAAACTAAAACTGAAACTTAAACAAAAACCAATCATGAAAAACTGAGTCATGTCTTTGGTCACGTTTGCGTGGGTCAAACAAAAACACCCTAATGACTGGTGGACAAAGCCTCCCACAATGCAGGCGATGGCTGCAGGACGAAGTTACTTTTGATCACGCTTTTTTGTTAAGTTCATTCAGTCTACCTGTTTTTTATCTCCAGAATGCAACAAACTTTGAAAGGGTCCACCGACTTGACAAAAATGATCCGCTCGAAAGCGTCCTTTGAGATGAGCAGATGCAAGACTGCTATCACACATTCACACATAATATCTGCGCACGTGCACGGGTGCGCTTCATGCTGCTACAACATGGTAGCTACGGGACCAAAACAGTGGAGAAGTTTAGTCTTGCACTTCAACACTCCTGGTTGTTGTGGAAATTGACCCACTACTACTGTTTACTTGTGCATCTACATCAGTGGTTCTCAGACATCTCCTTGGGGATCCCCAGATGTTTCACAATTTTCTTGTAACCCTGAACTAACTCACCGGATTCACCTAGTCAAACGCTTGATGATTAGTTGACCATTTGAATCAAGTATGCTACCTGTGGAATAGTTGAAATACATGGAACGGCTGGGGGTTTCTGGGGAGAGGTTTGAGAACCCCTGATCTACATTATCTCGTTGAGTGTACCTTTAAACCTAACCTATGACCTGACCCATCACCTTATGCATTACTGCCCCACAGTGGCAAGAAATTACATCACAAAAAACTCAAAAACTATACAACACATAAAAGGCTCCTAGGCTTAGGCTTCTTTCTGTCCCTAAAACTGAAACTAAATAATATAAAAACGAAATAAAAATGTTTTTCTAAAACTTTAACTAAATAAAAACTTGTAAAGTTGATCTGAAACAGAATTTCAAATAAAAATCTTAAAACTAATAGAAATTAATAGGAATATAAAAAAAACTTTAATAACCTTGATTACCCCCTCTAAAGTGCAGGATTCATACTTAAAAAAAAGAGAGTGACACATGTTTTTAAAATATTTTTATCATTCTTTGAGAGGCAACAAGAAAACAAATGTTTTGGCTGCTAGGCCACCATCAGTGTTGGTCTGTTTTAACCTCTACCCTGTAGCTACACTCAAGATGCATCCCAAATGGCAGCCTATTGGGTACTGGTCAAATGTAGTGTACTATATATGGAATAGGGTACCATTTGGGACATAACCTCACTGTCTGCACTCTCCCACAGAGCAAAAAATAAGAGCTGCGACGCCAGAGGGTTTTTGAAAAGTTTATTATGTGAAATAGCAGAGGAGATAAATAAATGAATACTTAGGGGATAGATAGGGAGAGTGAGTTTTGATGGCCAGTCTTGAGCAAAGCCAGTCACCTCTACTGGCCCAATCCAGGCAGTAAGTAAGTGATGGAAGGGTTAGCTTAACTACTGCAACGTTTCGGGGAGTCATCCCTACCTCTTTTCCCTCACCGACCCACGGTGGAGAGGCATACCAGGGGACAAGACAACAAGAGCAACTGACGGTTGGCTGGAGAGAAAAAAGGACGGCTTCCAATGGAGGAAAATAGAGAGCAGAGTCGGAGGTTGGAGTCAGACCAACAAAAAAAAGAATGAAACAAACAACAAAAATTACATCTCATAGTCCATTTTCCCCCTGTCTCTTTATCAGGTGGTGGTGAAGTAACCGTGGGGGAGTGGATGTCCTGACACCGTTGGGTCTGCAGATAACACGTTAGCTTCCTCGTTAGCCACCGCAGCCAGAGGATCCTTAAATAGACATGATGTGCTTGACAAAGGCTGTAGGGGTGAGGAGGAGGGAGGAGTGAGGGGAGGCAAAGGAGGGAGGTAGAGGGGTGAGGAGGGAGGGTTAGGAGGTGGTCACAGGGGAAATAAAAAAGATAGAAACAGAGGAGTGAGTAAGTGCGTAAAGCTTTTTGATCTAAATTAAAAATAAAAACATGAGACAATATAAATCTATAACTATAGTAAAATCTAATAAATGTTTTTGGACTGAAATATGGTTCTATCTTATGTACAATATAACATATCAAAAGACCTGTATGATGTAAGTTTTCCTCCCAAATTGCGCCTATTCCCTATGGGCCTTGGTATAATGTTGTACACTATGGGCGATTCTCTTACCGCAAAAGCAATGTGCAAAGTGCTAAAATAACGGTAAACCTCATGATAATCTGGCAGCGTGATTTAATTTCAGACTTTTCATCAACAATCTGCTTTATAAGGTGGTGAGCAATACATAAATACCCACTGGGCAAAAAATAAAATGTGATGATGACGAATCAACGTGGAAAACTGATTGGATTTTTAAAAAGTCATCAATGTAGGGGAATTTTGTCTTTGTTTTTTTACCTAACTTTGAACCTAAATCCAATGGCACGGTGACATTTTTTATTGTTGTTGACAACTCAACCAAATGTTAAAGCTGCAATACGTAACTTTTTGGGCGACCCCGACAAAAAATGTGAGTTATAGATCTGACATTCTCATTAAAAGCAAGTCCAAGAAGCAGTAGATCTGTTACGTGTGCTATTTCTGTGATTCTCATTTTTAAGTTTTGTTTTTGTGTCTTTTACTTTCGGTTTTATACACCAGCTTCAAACAGCTGAAAATACAATATTTAAGGTTATGGAAAATATATTTCACAGTAGTTTGGATGGTGCAATGATTCTCTACACCAACTGGTTGCCCGCGTGCCGAATTTGGCACCCAGGTGATTTTATTTGGCCGCCCAAGTTTTCTGAGCCCAATTCTTTTTAATAATAATATATATATTTTTTTTTTGTTGGACATTAAAGACTGTAAAAACACCTGCAAATCAGCTCCAAGTGATTTTAATTTAGGAAATATGTTCCAAAGTATTCCCACACATAATATAGAATAGAATCTATGTGATCGTATACAAATGTATGCCAAATTTGAAATTATAATGTTTTAGTCAAATAATATATCTGTTTGAGCTTCTTCCAGTCAATTTGCAGTCTACAAATGATTTGTCATTATGTTCAGGCCCTCTGACCTTCCATGAAAGAACAAATCATCCCGCGGCTGAATCTAGTTGATGATCACTGCTCTACACTATACTTGCTTGTTTTGTCACATAAACTGAAATCAAAACTAGACGTTGAACTGACGTCTGTGCCCAGTGGGTAGTCACCTAGTTATAATGCATATTGTTGAAGAAAATAATAAAATCATGCTGCCAGATTATAATGAGGTTTATGGTAATTGTTTGACATTGGCACCAAAAATGTAATAGGGTGCCATTTGGGACGTGACCTAAGACTTGGAAGACTTGAAAGCTTACCCTCGAAGTTAATACTGCCGTTCTCGTCCTCCTGTCCTTGCATGAGGGCATCAATCTCAGCCTCGCTCATCTTCTCACCTAGAGGGAGGGAGAGGTGAGAGAGGTCAGGTCACCAGCTGGTCTGGTGTCATATAATATACACAGACAGGAACGCACGCACTCATACACACACACACACACACACACACTTCATGTTACAACTAAACCAAGGCAGCCACTCACCCAGTGTTCCAAGGACAATACGCAGCTCAGCTCCCATCACAGTGCCATTGCCCTCCTTGTCAAAGACGCGCAGACCCTCAACGTAGTCATCGAAGGTTCCCTTGTTTGGGTCGTTGACAATGTGCTGGAGCATGGGAAGGAAGGCCTCAAACTCCAATCTCTTGGCGGCCATGTCTGTGGGCAGCCAGAGTGAGAGGAAATGCACTATAAGTATACAGTACGCTACTGGGTGAAGTTTCGCCTAGGTACAGATCTAGGATCAGCTTTTTCTCCCCCTATCCTAACCTTAAACATTAGTGGGGAATATGACAAACTGACTCCAGATCAGTGCGTGGGCAACGTCCCCCTGGCCCACATCATACAATACTAGCAGTTATACCATTGAGGTGTGTGTGTGTGTGTGTGTGTGTGTGTGTGTGTGTGTGTGTGTGTGTGTGTGTGTGTGTGTGTGTGTGTGTGTGTGTGTGTGTGTGTGTGTGTGTGTGTGTGTGTGTGTGTGTGTGTGTGTGTGTGTGTGTGTGTGTGTGTGTGTGTGTGTGTGTGTGTGTGTGTCAAAATATAACTACATACATAGATGGGCAGGTAGGTAGCCTAGTGATTAGAGCATTGGACTCGTAACCGAAAGGTTGCTAGATCGAATCCCCGAGCTGACAAGGTAAAAATCTGTTGTTCTGCCCTTGAACAAGGCAGTTAACCCACTCTTCCTAGGCCATCATTGAAAATAAGAATTTGTTCTTAACCAACTTGCCTAGTTAAATAATGGTAAAAAAAGAGATACTCTACATACATAGTGAAATAACAAAAAGGTATATCACGTTTCACACTGGCAGGTATTGTAACCCAACTTCAAAGACCTTCTGCAGCTACTCAGGCTTAACAGCACCGATGGAGGGATCTGTCAGCTATTCAGGCTTAACACCACATGGAGGGATCTGTCCATCATGACAGGTGCTGAATTGTTACAATGTGCTATGAAATGGATCTGACAAATGGACATTGCATCATTGTATCTGTCCCATTATGGCGTCTGTGAGAGCACGAGCAGCGACGGTAGTCAACTTTCTTCTTCTACTACTTCTATGAGTTGGCAAACAAACTGAAACAGTGCATACTGCCTCCTGGAGTATGTTGTTTGGACAGGTATAAAGCCAAGGTTGGCGATTTACTGCCAGCTGCAGTTGTGGAATGTTTGTTCACGAGTATAATTCATTGGCTGATCCCTCCTGATGACCTCGGTTGAATTATATGATCCTTTCCTAACCCATAGGAAGTCCTACTCAGTTGACTACTTCAAAATGGTGGAAGTCCTCAATGGCACAGCCCATACCAAAACCGTCCTTTGTCTTCTATCTATCTCTATGGTGTGGTCACTTATTGAAGGACATGTTCTCTTCCCTAGTGTGCTGTAGTAGGACAAACTTGTGTGTCCTTGTATCCGTTTGTGTATGTGTGTGTGTGCGTGTGTGTATGCCTGCACTTGTGTGTCCTTGTATCCGTTTATGTACTGCATATGTGTGTGTCTTACCTTCATCGGAGGGGTTGCCCAGGACTTTGCGCACCTCCTTGTTGGTGGGGTTCTGTCCCAGGGCGCGCATGATATCAGCGACCTGGTTGTAAGCCACCTTCGCGTCACCCACCCTGTCAAAGAGACCGAAAGCCTCCTTGTAGTCTGTGGTGTGGTGAAGTGAGATGAAAGAGAGAGAGGGTTTTATTATCCTCAGAGTACCTGGGCTAGAGGCCAACAGAAGCTATTATAATAAACCAAGAGATCTATGAAACAAGCATGCAGACCATTTGGTCTTTGGTGTTTTTGCAGGGATTATTGTAAAACTCTCAAATCAATGATGAGAGTTTCGCCCTATCCTTTTTATTATTGTAACTTGATGTAGAATTGCCTCCTGTTTATATTTGATTTAACCTGTAATTATCCAGGAAGTCCCATTGAGGTCAGAATACCTCTTTTACAAGGGAGACCTGGCCAAATATATCATTTCAATCAAGCAGAGCAGGTCATTTATGAGAAAATGGATCTAGGTAAATTGAGAGAAATATCTTTGTCGGGCTGCTTTCTGTGTCAGCACATGCGCACTTGCGCAGCAGCAAGTTGTTGCACTTATCTACTAGGTGGGGTGCGCACTTCACTCTTCATCCTCACTAACAGTAGTGGAAAAAATACTAAATTGTCATACTTGAGTAAAAGTAAAGCTTTAATAGAAAATGACTCAAGTAAAAGTGAAAGTCACTCAGTAAAATACAACTTGAGTAAAAGTCTAAAAGTATTTAGTTTAAATATACTTAAGCATCAAAAGTAAATGGAATTGATAAAATGTCATTAGGTATCAAATTCCTTATATTAAGCAAACCAGATTGCACAATTGTCTTGTTTTTTTTATGGATAGCCAGGGGCATACTCCAACACGCAGACATAATTTACAAAGGAAGCATTAGTGTTTAGTGAGTCTGCCAGGTCAGAGGCAGTAGGGATGACAAGGGATGTTCTTTTGATAAGGGTGTGAATTGGACCGTTTTCCTGTCAAAATGTACTTTTGGGTGTCAGGGAAAATGTATGGAGTAAAAAGTACATTATTTTCTTTAGGAATGTAGTGAAGTATAAAGTAAAAGTTGCCAAAAATATAAATAGTAAAAGTAAAGTACAGATACCCCCCAAAAACTACTTAAGTAGTACTTTAAAGTATTATTACTTAAGTATTTTACACCACTGCTCGCTAACAATTGCGCACGTGCAATGGGGAGAGACGACACCAGCCCGGGGAGAAGATAACAAGAGTTACCTACCTAGTCTAAACATTTATATGGAACTGGACATTTATATTGGCTTGTGATAGAACTCAATTTAAAGTGATCCGTTGAAAGATGAATAGTTCTTATGTGATTTCCTGCTCGCGCGAGCCCCAGCTGTCTCTTTCTATCTCTTGCGGGCCGCCCAGGACGAAAGCATTTAAAGCACCAACTTGGAATCGATACTGAAGAGAGAATATGAGCCCCACTCCTTTATAAGGCAATGCTGTGAATGGCCTGAGTAAACCAAGAGAATGCTGACAGTTGCGTAACCAACAACCAGCCAGGGCGATGACTGCGCTATCGCCTGCTGACGAGGGACGTGAACAGGGTGCGGGACCAAAGTTTAACTTTATGCAAATATTCTACAACATCGGGTTGCTATTGACCAATCGAAGCTCACTATAGTTTCCAGCCCCTACTGGATTGGCTGTTGATATCTAGCACTACCTAGACTGCTTGCTAGCTTGCTAGCACCAACATGAGGGCGAAGCGACTATGGATTTCCGAATTTAGGAGTTAAAAAGGATCTCAGTTGGCATCCTCCAGGGCATTCTTTGGTAATGAGCTCAGCTTTATCAAAGGGTGACGATATGAGACAGGATGCATTTAAGTCTTTGACATTTAGAATGTTAATGAGAATGGAATAAAAAATTGGAAATCCTACATGTGTTATTAGGCCTACAAATAAGTTTTTTTGCTGTTCCATATTGCTTGACAACTTTAAAACCTTTTACTGCTGTGAGCTAAATCAAGGTGGGCTTAACACATGGTTATGGGTTTTAAAAAAAGAGCACACCTGTACCATGTCAGATATAGAGTTGAAATATATTACATTTTGAGTTTGCATCCCAATATGACACTTTATATACAGTACCAATCAAGAGTTTGGACACACCTACTCATTCAAGAGTGTTTCTTCATTTTTACTATTTTCTACATTGTAGAATAATAGTGAAGACATCAAAACTATGCAATAACACATACGGAATCATGTAGTAAGCAAAAAAGTGACAAATCAAAATATATTTTATATTTGAGATTGTTCAAAGTAGCCACCCTTTGCCTTGATGTCAGCTTTGCACACTCTGGAATGAGTAGGTGTGTCCGAACTTTTGACTGGTACTGTACATCACAGAATACTTTATCACAAAACCAATTAACATAGAAACACCGGATGTTCAGCGTTTAAAAAAAATAATGTTAATTAATTATGAAATTATGACAAATATTTATAACATTCCACCAATGAGGCCACTGATTTGGTCAGTTGACTGCAATTAGCATTTATGTTATAACAGGTTATAACTCATTGTGACACAGTTTATAATGGGTCAAGTGGTGCCCTAATCTGTGGTCCAAACAGATATCAGATACCATGAATTTAATTGAATAGTTTTGTTGTTTGTTTATATAATATATCAGGCTTTTTTGCCCAGTGTTAATTTAGCCATAATGTTTTTACATTCATATAGAGGGGTGAACTGTGTCCTAAGAACCTTAGAGGCTTGACCATTGCAATTTTGGAAAATGTATTGAGATTGGCTGCAGGTGCATGTCATTTGAGAACGTTCACCTCCATAGGAAATATCAAGTTGTAAATACCCTCTCGAGGTTGTTTAATGTTACAAGTTTTTTGGGTTATTCAGATCAAAAGTAAGCCTAGTCAAAATATTACTATTGCATTTTTTTTGTATTTGTTATATTTTTTAAACACTAGTCCAGGTGTAGGAAAAGTAACATTGAGATAGAAATTAGTGGCAGCTAATCCATGTTGGGTAAATACTATGTAAAAAGACCTAAAGTGGATTTATTATAGTGGGTTTTATTAGGCGTCAGAGGTACAGACCTGGGTTCAAATACTATTTGAAATCTTTGCTCTAGCCTGCCTGGAGTGCCAGGTGAGCAAGGTTTGCGGTTTGCGGTTCTGGGATTATTCTATTGGTCCATTAAGCCAGGCACGCTCGGAAAAAGTATTTGAAATTATTTCAAATAGTATTTCAACCCAGGTCTGCGAAAGTGCAGTGTTAGTGATCTATTTTCCAGCGGTGCTAATGATCACTTTTCACAGCAGTGATAATGATCAATTTTTACAGCAGTGATAATGATCACTTTTTACAGCAGTGATAATGCTCACATTATACAGCAGCGATAATTATCACTTTTTACAGCAGCGATAATGATCACTTTTTACAGCAGCGATAATGATCACTTTATACAGCAGTGATAATGATCACTTTTACAGCAGTGATAATGATCACTTTTTACAGCAGTGATAATGATCACTTTTAGAGCAGTGACAACGATATATGATATTTTTATTTTTTTACAGTAATAGTAATATGGCCGGTTTTCAAGACACATATTTAGCCTATAGTATTGGCCTAAGAAACACTTTCAATAGATAATTTAACATGCTTTTTAAACTGTTCCTTAGTAATATGGTTTAGTGAACTTACCCTCCTGCTGGTCGGGAGTGAACTCCACCTATAGAGGAAAGCAGAGAAAACAATCAGAACATTGAAAGAAAGTGGGGGCCCACTTTGGAACATTTACAGCCAGTGTAGTATTACATCTCGGCACAATTCCACTGTCTGCTATCAGATCTGAGACTTTCTGTGGACTTAAACGCTCCTATTATACTGTCTAGGGAAATTGTTGAGTAGCCTCAACTACAGCCTTTCTATATCTCCCCAGAACAGTTTCTCTCCTAAACCTGATTCTGGAACGAGAGTCTTGGTACTGCAACCACCAGTGTAGTAGGCTAACTCCACTTTACGTAATTCCACTTCCAGGTCCAGATATTGACTTACAGGGGGCTTGGGTCATCTCCTTACTATTTTACAGTCCATCTCACACACCGATGAAACAGAGTGCCATAAGAAGGGGATGAGGTTTTGGGGTACCCGTCTGCAATAGTCTCCCAGTTTTACTTTAGGTCTCATACTGTCTAAAATGTGAGGCCATCTGCTATTGGGTTGTTGGAGTAGGCCTAGGTTATACACACTAGGCTCACTACCTTGAGATCAAACACATAAAATTTTCAAGTGATTATATACCAGTAGATTTTCCTTTGACTCCCTACAGTGTAGAAAAACATTTGACAGTAATTTTGCAAATGACGAACTGCAAAAGGGATATATAGCCTAACATGCATCTCTTAATCTCGTATTGCTGCATAAACAATACTGGTTGTATTGTAGCCTGCTTTACTGTGTATAGGTTATTTTGACAATTAGATTTTACGTGATAATAACAGTCAATTGGATTATAAATTGGACTAATCCAAGAAAAACACCACATATCCCACTCTGCAAAGACATAAATGCAACATCGATTCCACATTGGTTCAAAGTAATTTCGTTGAAATGATGTGGAAACAACGTTCATTCAACAAGTGTGGCCCAGTGGAAAGCAAGTTTAAAAAAATGATAGAGTTATGCTCCCATCAACTAACAAATATTACCCCTACAAATCCTAGAGACAAAATTAGCTCCACAGCTATACTCTTACGATGGTACTCGGTCTTTGATGTCCATCTTTAGATACTTGAACATGTCCACATTTGGTGACAAGTTCCATTGCCATTTCACCTTGTTACAAACTCTTTCAGCCTATCAGGGGAGCCGAGGGGCATAGGGCGTGGCTTGATGAGCGCGAGCAGCGCCTCTCCGGAGCTATCCGAGGTTCTAATGTCTCAACATTTTTAATCCCGCTTCAGAATTACGTCCGTCTCAGAGAGCACTCTTATCATTTGCCATAGAATACATTATGGAAAACATGACAAAATAATCCCAACATAATTATTTGTCAAAATGCAACAGTAAGCATACTTTGTTCAAGTTAAACTATTTAAAAACTGTGGTAACTCCATAGGTTTAAATAGGTAGCCTAATAAGTAACATTTGCCTACAATATCCTAACAGCACACAAATAGATTGGTTATCAATGTGTATATTTACATTTAATAGGGATTTACATTCCCAATCAATGAGTAGCCTAGGCCCATATGATTGTAGCATGAAGCATGTAGTAATATGGCCCTTCACTGGCAACCATACCATACTGTAGCTTCAGAAAAACACACTCCCAGCGAACGACCAGGCCAAACACCGGCTACATCTCACATATACAACGGAGAGACTCTAAAGAAGCATAGTAACAAATAAAGCCTAGTAAATGTAAATATTGAAATTATATTGTGACTCATGAAAGAATAGCATAATGAACATTTTTATTTTGCAGACCGACAAAGTAGCCTATAGGATAGCGGGAGGATGCAGGGCATAGGCTAGAGGAGGTAGGGTAAGGCAGAAAGAACATAGTTACCTTGACTGTGGACAAGTCAAGTGGAGGGGGAGCAGCTACCACATCAGGCTCGGGTGCGGGAGCAGGTGCGGCTGCCTTTGCAGGCTCGGCTTTCTTGGCGGGTGCCTTAGCGTCCTTCTTGGGTGCCATTTTAGCAGAGAGTAAATTAGTTAGCTACTTCACCGACAATTCAGACAGTTCCCGCGTAAGCTTGGAGAAGACTCGGAGCATGAAGGGAGCATCTGGGCGTATATATATGAGTATATTTTACACAGTACCCTCGTCAAAGCAGCCCAAGGGACGGGATTGGGCAGCGCCAAGAGAGGCGTGGGGGGCCGTTCTATACATGGAATAGGGACACCCCATGTAAGTCGCGGCCGAGGATGAGCGTCAGAAGATGCTTATTTTAAACAATGCTAGCTGTGGGAAAAAATAAAAACATGGGAAGCGGTGATTGAGGTCGCTCGGGGTTACCCGGTAGCCTAAAGTAGCTTTCTATTCTTCCAGTCAGATGTGGGTTATATGCATGCAGTGAGATGCGCATTTGTTTATCTCTGCCCGTTTTCTCATTCATGCATTTTCCCTATAGTCAAGGCTACTTGATGAACATAATATAAATAGAATAGAATAGAATAGAAAGCATTACAATAAGTGGGAATAGAATATAACTTTTTGACCAGCCAAGGGTGTATTCATCTTTCATGGGCTTCACCAAACCTTCATTTTTTTAAACTACATAAGCTAGAGAATAGAGTCAAATAGGCCCAAGTAGAGAATAACAAATCAGGGATAGGACTACTTCTAATGTGGTCTATTTCTTATGAAAACCAGATACAGTAATAAGTATAAGGTGTACTCTTTCTATCTCATTTGGATTCTCAGCTTTGAAGGTAACAGATGATCATGATTAGTTCATAACATTTAGTAGATGTACTGTAAATGGTGATGAATGGACCATCCTTCTTCCTGTGGTGGTCCTAGCCACAATACTGTGTCATTGTCACTCAAGTTTCTCTTGTCTGCGGTTCATTCCTCTATTTATCACATGCTATTAACCTTGACTTTCTTTCCTGGTAGTCTTCTTATTTCCTGACTGTCGCAGCTCACTGTTTGTTTGTCAGTTGTCTTAAACTTTTTGACATTCTGAGCAGAGGCGCTATAGAGCAGCCTATGAGAAGACCAAGGATAAGTACAGCAGTGTGTTGGATGATCCTAGAAACCCCCTGGCTAAGGAGAACGCCAAGAATAGCCAGGTAAAGCTACGATTTGTCCTGCTGCGGAGTCACGTCCGTCTCCGTCTACTCTGGGCCTATCAGAATGCCTGCTTCTGAGCCCGGTGCATGAGGTCATCTGACTGCAGGCCTTTCGGGAGGTCGTAGTCACATGGCTAAGATGTCAGCGTTCGTATTCACCTCTCTCTCTCTGTCTTTTTCCTTACGCCACAGGTGTCGTACTCTGCCACTCAAATAGCCCTCTGTGGTGGTTTGAGTGAGCGGCTACACTCTCATTGATCTGTGCACTCAGTGTTGAACCCGTAAACTTGGTTGAACCCTTTTCTCATTTCAGTTCTAATGACAATTGTCAAAAACAAATTCAGCATTGTCAAAACCATGAAAGCTAATAAAAAGGCATATACATGGAATAGGGACACCCCATGTAAGTCGCGGCCGAGGATGAGCGTCAGAAGATGTTTATTTAAAACAATGCTACTGTAGCTGTGGGAAAAAAGGAAAACATGGGAAGCGGTGATTGAGGTCGTCCTGGGTTACCCGGTAGCCTAAAGGGCAGCCGCCCGGTAACGATAGCCTAATTTTTACAGCCACTGTTTTATATCGGCTGAGCCAAGGAATGCATCAGTCTTGTGTGTGTGATGACACACAACATTGCGCATTATCTTTCCCGTGTCTCTCGGTATGAGGAAATGTATCTATGGGGCTATCAGTGACAATAAGATGGTTCAGTTTTTAATGTTAAAAAAATGTAGCTTTCTATTCAGATGTGGGTTATATGCATGCAGTGAGATCCACCTTTGTTTATCTCTGACTGTTTTCTCATTCATGCATTTTCCCTATAGTCAAGGCTACTTGATGAACAGAATATAAATAGAATAGAATAGAAAGCGTTACAATAAGTGGGAATAGAATATAACTTTTTGACCAGCCAATGGTGGATTTTTTTCATGGGCTTCACCAAACCTTCATTTTAAAACTACATAAGCTAGAGAATAGCGTCGAATAGGCTCAAGTGGAGAATAACAAATCAGGGATATGACTACATCTAATGTGGTCTATATCTGATGTCACTGCCCCTGTTATGTTATCACTTCTAGTATAGCCTAGGCTATTTTCATGTCTTGAGACGAAATGTAAAACCGGAATGTAAATGCCTACTTTCTCCCTCTCTCTCTCTCACGCACACAAACACGTACACACAGCCAGAGACATACAATCCCACATTCGGTGACACATCTTATATCTCTCTATGATTAATGACAGTGAAATCAGCTCCTCACTCATTCGTGCTTCATGGGTTGTCAAAATTATTATGTGAAGGCAATCACTCTACTTGGTAGAAATCAATCAGAAGACCTCAGTTTTAAAAAAGGAACAGTTTCTATTTGTAGTTGACCTAATGACAGGGGCATGGCACTTCCTGCAGTTGACCTGAGGGGATGATGGGGGAAATGGGGGAGTGGGTCACACAAGTAGGTCTAGGCTACCAGTATGTGCAAATTTCTATTTCAACTAGATTTTTATGGTAATATGTTTGTATGGACTTCACAAATTGTGTCCTTTATCTTTATTGTAGACTATTAGTTTCTCTTTGAAGATAAAAAACACACAAACACACACACATAGTAGATTTTTTTTAAATGTGACGGTGTCCAGATAGAGTAATGCATGTTTTAGACACTGTCTTGCTGCAATGGAAGAGAGTTTCATCAGTACATTTTGATAGCCTGTGAATGGAGTAATGATCCACCTCACTGATCTGTCTTCTGGGGATGAAAGTTAAGAGGGTGGACAGGGGTAAGCTAGTAATCTTGGAACCCAGAACCAAGACTAGGGCTACGACCCAAATGGCACCCCTTTATAGTTCACTACTTTTAGACCAGGGCCATAGTCACCCATGACTAGACCAGGGGAGGATTGGCCAGCTCCCTTTGAATGACCCCATATGGGGTCGCAAGGCAAGAGTGGGGGTCAGAATGACCACTGAGCTTTGGGTGTCCTCCATGTCTGGGAGATGTGCGAGGTATTAGGGGTAGGAGACTCAGCTGCCGATGCCAGTAACTAGGCAGGACCAACGGAGCGAATTCTAGCTCCTTCCTCTTGTCTATATCAGTCCGAAGAGGCCGGCTGGGGCATTAACCCCACCCATTACAAGGGCCTCGTAAATACGATACCGAAGAAATACCTCCACCCTTCACCCTCCGCCCCCTGCTCACCCGCTTTCCCTGACCCCATGGCTGCATGGAGGCAGAGCCAGAGAAAGGCTTACTCCCTCAGCTGTCATCAGTCCTCTCTCCTGGCATCCTACAGCACCTTACTCCAACAGGACCCCCACCTCCACCACTCCCCCAAACCTTACACCCTCTCTCCCTGGCCTGCACCTGTCCCTAGGGTCCCAAACCCACTTTAGATGTTTTTATGATTTTAGCAGCTTTAATAAGGACGCAAGCAGAGCCTGCCAGCCTGGGGAGGGGGGTGGTGAGTAACACACCTAACACCTGGTGTCCCAAGATTGCTTCTGCCCGGTATTCCACCGGAATTGTCCACTAAAGTGGAATGGGTTTAAAAATAAACAGTCGCAAGCCGTCACCAAACTGTAGTGAGGAACACCTGCTATGTTATTATGGGCAGGGGAGAAATTACAAATCAGCGCATTCCTAAAATGGGGGCTTGTAAACTAGAGCCTCCCAGACTATTAATGTGTTATGTTAAAAATGTCTTTACTTTTATTCAATGCACTGAGGGTGGTTTTGTATGATTGTTGCTCAGCCAGAATTTTCTTGATATTTTTTTTGACACTTTTTTAAAGCCCTGAAAATAATACAGAATTTGCATACCATCTGTTAGGAAGTTATTTACTGTTACTTTGTAGTTACTTGATTCTTTTAATATCTTCGAAGAATCAAGGGTGTCAACCATCAATAAACATCTTATAAGTAGTAAACATAGTATTTTCTTTAAGATACATATTCATAAGCAGCACTGCTCTTCCTTCAGTACTCATTCAAGGGTTTTTCTTTATTTTTACTATTTTATTACATTGTACAACAATAGTGAAGACATAAAAACTATGAAAATAACCAAAAAAGTGTTAAACAAATCAAAATAGATTTTAAATTTTAGATTCTTCAAAGTAGCCATCCTTTGCCTTGATGACAGCTTTGCACACTCTTGGCATTCTCTCAACCAGCTTCACCTCAAATGCTTTTCCAACAGTCTTGAAGGATTGTTGGCTGCTTTTCCTTCACTCTGCAGTTCAACTCATCCCAAACCATCTCAATTCGGTTGAGGTCGGGTGAT
Source organism: Salmo trutta (assembly GCF_901001165.1). Classification (NCBI taxonomy): domain Eukaryota; kingdom Metazoa; phylum Chordata; class Actinopteri; order Salmoniformes; family Salmonidae; genus Salmo; species Salmo trutta. The sequence continues at coordinate 25,812,760 of NC_042980.1, read as the reverse complement.
TGTGGGGCCAGGTCATCTGATGCAGCATTCCATCACTCTCCTTCTTGGTAAAATAGCCCTTACATGGCCTGTGGGTGTGTTGGGTCATTGTCCTGTTGAAAATCAAATGATAGTCCCACTAAACGCAAACCAGATGGGATGGTGTATTGCTGCAGAATGCCGTGGTAGCCATGCTGGTTAAGTGTGCCTTGAATTCTAAATAAATCACTGACAGTATCACCAGCAAAGCACCCCCACACCATCACACCTCCTCCTCCATGCTTCACTGTGGAAACTACACATGCGGAGATAATCCGTTCACCTACTCTCAAAATCTTACATTTTGACTCATCCGTCCAAAGGACAGATTTCCACTGGTATAATGTCCATTGCTCGTGTTTCTTGGACAAGCAAGTCTCTTCTTCTTATTGGGATCCTTTAGTAGTGGTTTCTTTACAGCAATTCGACCATAAAGACCTGATTCACACAGTCTCCTCTGAACAATTGATATTGTAATGTGTCTGTTACTTGAACTCTCTGAAGCATTTATTTGGGCTGCAATTTCTGAGGCAGGTAACTTTAATGAATTTATCCTCTGCAGCAGAGGTAACTCTGGGTCTTCCTTTCGTGTGGCGGTCCTCATAAGAGCCAGTTTCATCATAGCGCTTGATGGTTTTTGCGACTGCATTTGAGGAAACTTTCAAAGTTCTTGAAATCTTCCGGATTGACTGACCTTCATGTCTTAAAGTAATGATGGACTGTTGTTTCTCTTTGCTTATTTGAGCTGTTCTTGACATAATATGGACTTGGTATTTTACCAAATAGGGCTATTTTCTGTATACCATGTGTTATTTCATAGTTTTGATGTCTTCACAATTATTCTACAATGTAGAAAATAGTAAAAGAAAGAAAGAAAAACTTGAATCCAAACCTTGTGTCCAAACTTTTGACTGGTACTGTATATACTTATTTTGGAAAATTTAAACTATTCTATTGTGTTTCAAAAGGTTTGTAAAATAAAATGTGTTACTGATTGACAGACTGTCTCTTTGCAATCATTACTAATTTGGCGCTTTTAAAGGGATACAGCACTTTTTGATTTGGCCTTGTTTTTGATCAAAGCTCATTAAGAAGTGCTAGTGGCCATGACTGTGTGGTTTGATGTGGGCTTTTATTGGGTGTGTCTTTGCCATTCAAACAAGGGCAGTAGTGAGTACAGTGAGGTAAGCTAAACTAGCTTTGCTATGGAGAGAACAAAGTTTTGAAGAGGACCTCCCCTCTTGAGTCACCATCTCAAGATGGTCTGCTAATTCAGGCTAAAGCATGCGCTGACCTTGTGTTTAGCCAAGCTGATAGCAGCTAGCTAGCATAGCTTGGTGATAGCTGCAGCTGGCTATCCTATCTATCTGATATTTCTCTTTCAAATCGGTTATGGCTAGTTTGCAAGAGTCCGTGTCTCGAATGTTTTTCATAAGACACTCGTTCTACAACACCTTGCTAGAAAAGTATGTGCTTATAAAGACAGTATGCCTACACTTACCTAGCAACAAAAAATTAGTTGTGTGTAGAGTACAACTTCAGCTTCAGTCTAACCAGAACAAGAATGGCATTCTATTTGTCTGTTTGTCTAACCACACACTGACATGCACAGCTCTCAGGGTGAGGTCTGTCTTCAAGTCTCCAGTGGGTGAAGAAGTCATCTCCGTCTGTGTAATGTGTTACAGGTTATGGACAGGTGCAGTCAGGTGCCAGGAGGGGTGGAGTGCATGACACTCCATCCTGGATATGACAGAGTTTGCCTTAACCCATGATTCCACCAGGTAGAGTTCAATAACTAAAGGCACATGTGAGATGCAGGAGGATGGCACTCTTCTCAGATCACTCTGTAGGCTACTGACCAAGGAGGAAGGAAGCTTTGCATCGGACAGTGTCCTACAGAGTTTTATGAGAAGAGAGCAATTGCTGAATTTATGTAGATATTCTAAACTAAGTGTTTCATTAACTTTCAAATAAAATAAAATGTTATTGGTCACATACACATATTTAGCAGATGTTATTGCGGGTGTAGCGAAATGCTTGGGTTCCTAGCTCCAACAGTACAGTAATATCTCACAACAATACACACAAATCTAATGTAAAATAATGGAGTTACAAAATATATAAATATTAGGACAAGCAATGTTAGAGTGGCATTGACTAAAATACAGTGGAATATAATACAGTATATACATATGAAATGAGTAAAGCAGTATGAAAACATTAAAGTGACTGGTGTTCCATTATTAAAGTGACCAGTGATTCCATCTCTATGTATATAGGGCAGCAGCCTCTAAGGTGCAGAGTTGAGTAACTTGGTGGTAGCCGGCTAGTGATGGCTATTTAACAGTCTGATGGTCTTGAGATAGAAGTTGTTTTTCAGTCTCTCGGTCCCAGCTGTGATGCACCTGTACTGATCTCGCCTTCTGGATGGTAGCGGGGTGAACAGCCAGTGGCTCGGGTGGTTGTTGTCCTTGATTATATTTTTGGCCTTCCTGTGACATCGGGTGCTTTGGGTGTCCTGGAGTGAAGGCAGTGTGATACGCATTTGCCATACCAGGCGGTGATACAGCCCGATAGGATGCTTTCAATTGTGCATATGTAAAAGTTTGCGAGGGTCTTCGTGGCCAAGCCAAATTTCTTCAGCCCCCTGAGGTTGAAGAGACGCTGTTGCGCCTTCTTCACCACACTGTCTGTGTGTGTGGACCATTTCAGATCGCAAGTGATTTGTATGCCGAAGAACATGAGGTGTTGTTTCCTACCTTCACCACGTGGGGAGGCCCATCAGGAAGGACCCAGTTGCACAGGGTAGGGTTCAGACCCAGGGCCCCCTAGCTTAATGATGAGCTTGGAGGGTACTATGGTGTTGAAGGCTGAGCTATAGTCAATGAACTGCATTCTTACATTCCTCTTGTCCAGATGGGATACGGCAGTGTGCAGTGCGATGGTGATTGCATCGTCTGTGGATCTATTGGAGCGGGATGCAAATTGAAGTGGGTCTAGGATGTCAGGTAAGGTAGAGGTGATATGATCCTTAACTAGCATCTCAAAGCACTTCATGATGACAGAAGTGAGTAATATGGGGTGATAATAATTTAGTTAAATTACCTTTGCTTTCTTGGGTACAGGAACAATGGTGGACATCTTGAAGCAAGTAGGGACAGCACACACATATAGGGGGAGATTGAATATGTCCGTAAACACTCCAGCCAGCTGGTCTGCGCAAGCTCTGAGGACCCGGCTAGGGATGCTGTCTGGGCCGGCAGCCTTATGAGGGTTAACGCGTTTAAGTGTTTTACTCACAGTGGCCACGTAGAACGAGAGCCCACAGTCCTTGGTAGCGGGCCGCGTCGGTGGTACTGTGTTATCCTCAAAGCAGGCGAAGAAGGTGTTTAGCTTGTCCGGAAGCAAGATGTCGGTATCCGCAACGTGGCTGGTTTTCCTTTTGTAATCTGTGATTGTCTGTAGACCCTGCTACGTACGTATCGTGTCTGAGCTGTTGAATTGCGACTCCACTTTGTCTCTGTACTGACGGTTTTCCTGTTTGATTGCCTTACGGAAGGAATAATTACACTGTTTGTATTCAACCATATTACATGTCACCTTGCCATGGTTAAATGTGGTTGTTCGCGCTTTTCAGTTTTGCGCGAATGCTGCCATATATCCATGGTTTCTGATTTGGGTAGGTTTTAATAGTCATAGTGGGAACAACATCTATACACTTCCTGATGAACTCAGTCACCGTTTTCAGTGTATACATCAATGTTATTCTCAGAGGCTACCCTGAACATATCCCAGTCCGCGTGATCAAAGCAATCTTGAAACATGGATTCCGATTGGTCAGACCAGCGTTGAATAGACCTTAACACGGGTACTTCCTGTTTGAGTTTCTGCATATAGGAAGGGATGAGCAAAATGGAGTCATGATCTGGATGGTGTGCACGCCTCCTGAGTCGGATTAGAAGTCCACTCCAAATACCTCTTCTCCGACGGTGGCGTCATGGAGCAGCCTCTGGGGTAAGTTAAATTACCTTAAGGGGTTGGAACAAAGGATCCAAATCGGGAAAGTCGTATTCCTGGTCGTAATTACCGCCACTCTGACATCCAAAAGTTACTTCCGGCTGTATGTAATAACACAAAAAACTTTCTGGGCAAATAATGTAAGAAATACCGCACAATAAAACAAAATACTGCAAAGTTGCTTAGGAGCTAGAGCTGCCATGTCTGTAGGCGCCATCTTGACCAATATCCTATAGTATGCCTATTTGTCTAGTGTAACAGTTCCATGTAGAATAAATCACACTTCACATAATACTGTAGAAGCAGTGTTCTGCTAATATAACAATGTGCAAATAATATATGTCTCTGTATAGTGTCCCATATAAGACAGGTGTTCCCTAACATGTTAGAACATTTACATTACATTTACGTCATTCAGCAGATGCTCTTATCCAGAGCGACTTACAAATTGGTGCATTCACCTTATGATTTCCAGTGGAACAACCACTTTACAATAGTACATCTATATCTTTTTGGGGGGGGAGGGTTTGAAGATAGTACCATTTGATTCAATAATAACAAATGACAATAAAAAGTAATAGATGTGTCTTGTATCATTTTAATACTGAGTGCAAGGTCTCTCCTAATTCAGACATCAGTATCAACCTTTCTTTCAGTCAGAGAATTCCATTTCAAAACTATCTCTTTTGCCCATCTGTAGAAAGGCGACAGTAAATACACGGTTGAACATAGCCAATCAGAGATCCTGATTCACAGCTAATTCCAAGAGTACTTCATTGGCACAAGTGGAAGAGGGGTTGTATTGTTTATTTTCACGTTCAGTACGCGTCTTATGTTTGTTGATATGCATTGTTTCATTACTAAACTCACCTTCTGCACCTGCTTCCTGACTTCCGGCGTATACATTGTAGCACCGCCTTACAACATACAAGCCACACATATACACACAGCACTGACTACAGGTGAATTGGTTAGGTGACTTGGTTAGGTGAATTCCAGGACAAATAGTATTTGACCATTGACCAGATCAAATGTGACCAACCTGATTCAAGTGTCCTCCATTACTCTGAAGCGGGACTGGTGTCTGGCCACTGCCTCAGCCTTGATTGTGAGTTGAAAGGAGTTGGCTAGCAAGCTAACGTTAGCTTGCCAGTTCGAGTTGAAACACTATTGAAAGCAAGCTGACTAAATACTATGATTAGCTAGACATTTTACATTTCCATTTTAGTCATTTAGCAGACGCTCTTATCCAGAGCAACTTTCAGTTACATTTTACATTTCAGTAATTTAGCAGACGCTCTTATACAGAGCGACTTACAGTAGTGAATGCATACATTTCATTTCATGCATTTTTATTTTTAATTTTTTTTGTACTAGTGCATTCATCTTAAGATAGCTAGGTGGGACAACCACATATCTCACTCATTTTTCCCTCAAAGTAGCTGTCAGCAAAGTCAATGCAAGTAGGTGGGAATGTCAAGTGCGACTGTTATTTTTTTGTTTAATTTTTTTTGAGGGGGGATGTGAGCGGGCAATGTGGTCTCAGATCATTTCGTATTATTCTATACGTACACCCGAGACACTCCATTGAAAATTATATGTTACGTTTCGTTTCATATCGTATGTATTAATTAGTGTGTATGGATTAATTAGTGGATGTCCATCATCCATTTTGAATGATATGTTATAAATTACAATTTGTAGGATATGTTAGAAATTGTAATTTACAAAATATGTTGGGAATTGCAATTTGTACAATATGTTTCAAATTTGCAAAACATATATTATGTTATGAATTCCAATTTGTTGTGGCTAACGTGATCAACATATGCATGAATTTTAACCACTTTAAAATGGACATACATCAATAATTTCAAAGCTCAAAAACACATACTGTACAATGAACAAAAATATAAATGCAACATGCAACATTTTCAAAGATTTTACTGAGTTACAGGTCTTATAAGAAAATCAGTCAATTGAAATAAATTCATTAGGCCCTAATCTATGGATTTGTATGTATTTGTATTTATTATGGATCCCCATTAGCTGCTGCCAAAGCAGCAACTATTCTTCCTGGGGTCCAGCAAAATTAAGGCAGTTTATACGATTTAAAACATTACAATACGTTCTCAGATTTCACAACACACTGTGTGCCCTCAGGCCCGTACTCCACCACTACCACATACCACTACCACACACCACTACCACATATCTAAAACCTTCCCCAACCAGAAACCGTGGATTGATGGCAGTATTCGCCACAAAACTGAAAGCGCGAACCACTGCTTTTAATCAGGGCAAGGCGACTGGAAACATGACCGAACACAAACAGTATAGCTATTCCCTCCGCAAGGCAATCAAACAAGCTCAGCGTTAGTATAGAGACAAGGTAGAGTCGCAATTCAACGGCTCAGACACGAGAGGTATGTGGCAGTGTCTATTGTCAATCACGGACTTCAAAAAGAAAACCAGCCCCGTCGCAGACACCGATGTCTTGCTCCCAGACAAACTAAACAACTTCTTTGCTTGCTTTGAGGACAATACAGTGCCACTGAAATGACCCGCCACCAAAACCTGCGGGCTCTCCTTCACCGCGGCCAACGTGAGTAAAACATTTAAATGTGTTAACTCTCGCAAGGCTGCCGGCCCAGACGGCATCCCTAGCCGTGTCCTCAGAGCATGCGCAGACCAGCTGGCTGGTGTGTTTCCGGACATATTCAATCAATCCCTATCCCAGTCTGATGTTCCCACATGCTTCAAGAGGGCCACCATTGTTCCTGTCCCCAAGAAAGCTAAGGTAACTGAGCTAAACAACTATTGCCCCATATTACTCACTTCTGTCATCATGATGTGCTTTGAGAGACTAGTCAAGGATCATATCACCTCTACCGTACCTGACACCCTAGACCCACTCCAATTTGCTTACCGCCCCAATAGGTCCACAGACGACGCAATCGCAATCACACTGCACACTGCCCTAACCCACCTGGACAAGAGGAATACTTATGTAAGAGTGCTGTTCATCGACTACAACTCAGCATTCAACACCATAGTACCCTCCATAGTACCCTTCAACACCATAGTACCCTCCAAACTCGTCATTACCCTGGGTCTCGACCCGGCCCTGTGCAACTGGGTCCTGGACTTTCTGACGGGCCGCCCCCAGGCGGTGAGGGTAGGAAACAACATCTCCACTCCGCTGATCCTCAACACTGGGGCCCCACAAGGGTGCGTTCTCAGCCCTCTCCTGTACTGCCTGTTCACCCATGACTGCGTGGCCATGCACGCCTCCAACTCAATCATCAAGTTTGCAGACGACACTACTTGATTACCAACAACAATGAGACGAGGAGGAGGTGAGGGCCCTCGGAGTGTGGTGTCAGGAAAATAACCTCACACTCAACGTCAACAAAACAAAGGAGATGATCGTGGACTTCAGGAAACAGCAGAGGGAGCAGCCCCCTATCCACATCGACGGGACTGTAGTGGAGAAGGTGGAAAGTTTTAAGTTCCTCAAAAACACTCACAAACTTTTACAGATGCACAATCGAGAGCATCCTGTCGGGCTGTATCACCGCCTGGTACGGCAACTGCTCCGCCCACAACCGTAAGGCTCCAGAGGATAGTGAGGTCTGCCCAACGCATCACCGGGGGCAAACTACCTGCCCTCCAGGACACCTACACCACCCGATGTCACAGGAAGGCTAAAAAGATCATCAAGGACAACAACCACAAGAGCCACTGCCTGTTCACCCCGCTGTCATCCAGAAGGAGAGGTCAGTACAGGTGCATCACAGCTGGGACCGAGAGACTGAAAAACAGCTTCTATCTCAAGGCCATCAGATTGTTAAATAGCCATCACTAACATTGAGTGGCTGCTGCCTACATACTAACTAAAATCTCTAGCCACTTTAATAATAAAAAATTGGATGTAATAAATGTTTCACTAGTCACTTTAAACAATGCGACTTTATATAATGTTTACATACCCTACATTACTCATCTCATATGTATACACTGTACTCTATACCATACTGTACTCTACTGCATCTTGCCTATGCCGTTCGGCCATCGCTCATCCATATATTTACATGTACATATTCTTGTTCATTCCTTTACACTTGTGTGTATGAGGTAGTTGTGAAATTGTTAGGAATTGTTAGATTACTTGTTAGATATTACTGCACGGTCGGAACTAGAATCACAAGCATTTCGCTACACTCTCATTAACATCTGCTAACCATGTGTATGTGACCAATAAAATGTGATTTGATTTGATTTATCTACAGTACTAAATCCATGTGTATGTATAGTGCGTATGTTTTTGTATGTGTGTGTGTGTGTGTGTGTGTGTGTGTGTGTGTGTGTGTGTGTGTGTGTGTGTGTGTGTGTGTGTGTGTGTGTGTGTGTGTGTGTGTGTGTTTGTGTGTGTGTGTGTGTGTTTGTGTGTGTGTGTATGCATGCTTCTGTGCCAATGTTTGTGTTGCTTCACAGTCCCCGCTGCTCCATAAGGTGTTTTTTATATCTGTTTTTTAAATCTAATTTTACTGCTTGCTTCAGTTATTTGATGTGGAATAGAGTTCCATGTAGTCATGGCTTTATGTAGTACTGTGTGCATCCTTTAGTCTGTTCTGGACTTGGGGACTGTGAAGAGACCACTTGTGGCATGTCTTGGGAATACAGATATGCATCTGTTGGATCGGTATTTGTCTGTGAAGAGCACACTTCTCCAGCATGCCGGTGGCCATCGAAGGTGAGCATTTGCCCACTGAAGTCAGTTACAACTGCAGTCAGGTAATAATGACGCCGGAGGAGATGGCTGCCGTTTTACGGGCACCTAACCGATTGTGTTATTGTGTGTATTTGTTTGTGTTATTTGTAACTTATTTTGTACCATCTCTTATGACCGAAACGAGCTTCTGGATATCAGAACAGCGATTACTCACCTCGTACTGGACAAAGATTTTGTTCTGTAACAAGGCAGACAAAGAATTTACTTCAGACACTGGACAGGGCTCAAATCCCCATAATTTGTATACAGAAGAGACGGCAATATAGGGGTCATAGGTCGGGGTGCCTTGCAAGAATCAGACAGTGAGTGGGTAACCCGCCTCCACCATCCCTCCTATTAGCCAACGTGCAATCATTGGATAATAAACTGGATGAGCTCCGATCAAGACGATCCTACCAACGGGACATTAGCAACTGTAATATCACCGAGTCGTGGCTTAACAACGACATGGATAACATATAGCTGAGTTTCCGTACATCCGCAAGATAGAACAGCTGCCTCCGGTTAGACAAGGGATGGCGGTCTGTGTCTATTTGTCAATAACAGCTGCTGCATGAAATCTAATATTAAGAAAGTAGAGGTAGACTATCACATGATAAGCTGTAGACCACACTATTTAACAAAATACTTTTCATCTATATTTTCATAGCTGTCTATTTACCTCTACAAACCGATGCTGGCACTAAGACTGCACTCAACGAGCTGTATAAAGCCATAAAAAGAAAGAAAATGCTCATCCAGAGGTGGTGCTCCTAGTGGCTGGGGACTTTAATGCAGGGAAACTAAAATCCGTTGTACCTCATTTCTACCAGCATGTCACATGTGCAACCAGAAGAAAATGAAACCTTTACTCCACACACAGAGACGCGTACAAAGCTCTCCCTCGACCTCCATTTGTCAAATCTGACCATAACTCTATCCTCCTGATTCCTGCTTACAAGCAAAAACGAAAGCAGGAAGTACCAGTGACTCGGTCAATATGGAAGTGGTCAGATGACGCAGATGCTAAGCTACAGGACTCTTTAGCTAGCACAGACTGGAATATGTTCCAGGATTCTTCCGATTGCATTGAGGAGTACACTACATCAGTCACAGGCTTCATGAATAAGTGCATCGATGACGTTGTCCCCACAGTGACCATACGTACATACCCCAACCAGAAGCCATGGATTACAGGCAAAAAAGCTCATCACTAAGCTAAGGACCCTGGGATTAAACACATCCCTCTGAAACTGGATCCTGGACTTCCTGACGGGCAGTAGAAAACAACACATCTGCCACGCTGATCCTCAACACGGGGGCCCCTCAGGGGTGCGAGCTCAGTCCCCTCCTGTACTCCCTGTTCAGCCCTGACTACATGGCCAAGCACGACTCCAACACCATCATTAAGTTTGCAGATGACACAACAGTGGTAGGCCTGATCACCGACAACGATGAGACAGCCTATAGGGAGGAGGTCAGAGACCTGGCAATGTGATGCCAGGATACCATCCTCTCCCTCAATGTGAATAAGACAAAGGAGATGATTGTGGACTACTGGAAAAGGAGGGCCGAGCACGCCCCCATTCTCATCGACGGGGCTGTAGTGGGGCAGGTTGAGAGCTTCAAGTTCCTTGGTGTTCACATCACCAACAAACTATCATGGTCCAAACACACCAAGACAATCGTGAAGAGGGCACGCCTATTCCCCCTCGGAGACGGAGAAGATTTGGCATGGGTCCTCACATCCTCAAAAAGTTCTACAGCTGCACCATCAAGAGCATCCTGACTGGTTGCATCACTGCCTGGCATGGCAACTACTCGGCCTCCGACTGCAAGGCACTACAGAGGGTAGTGCATATGGCCCAGTTCATCACTGGGGCCAAGTTTCCTGCCATCAAGGACCTCTATACCAGGCTGTGTCAGAGAAAGGCCCAAAAAATGTCAAAAGACTCCAGCCACCCTAGTCATAGACTGTTCTCGCTGCTACCGCACGGCAAGTGGTACTGGAGCGCCAAGTCTAGGTCCAAAAGGCTTCTCAACAGCTTTTACCCCCAAGCCATAAGACTCCTGAACAGCTAATCAAATGGCTACCCCCCACCCCCACCCCCCCCACACACACACACACGCTACTCTCTGGTATTATCTATGCATAGTCACTTTACCTCTACCTACATAGAAATATTACCTCAATTACCTCGACTAACCTGTGCCCCACACATTGACTCTGGACCGGTACCCCCTGTATATAGCCTCGTTACTGTTGTTTTATTGTTGCTCTTTAATTATTTGTTATTTTTCCATTTTCTTTTTTTTTTATTACTTTTTTACTTCAGTTTATTTTAGTACATACTTAACACTTATTTTTCTTAAAACTGCATTGTTGGTTAAGGGCTTGTAAGTAAGCATTTCAGTGTAAGGTCTACACCTGTTGTATTCAGCGCATGTGACAAATAACATTTGATTTTGATTTGACCCTGGTGAGGATGACAAGAACGCAAATGAGCTTCCCTGAGACAGTTTCTGACAGTTGGTGCAGAAATTCTTCGGTTGTGCAAACCCACAGTTTTATCAGCTGTCCGGGTCGCTAGTCTCAGACGATCCCGCAAGTGAAGAAGTCGGATGTGGAGGTCCTGGGCTGACGTTGTTACAAGTGGTCTGCAGTTGTGAGGTCAGTTGTACGTACTGCCAAATTCTCTAAAACAACGTTGGCCATCTGGCAACCTTCACACCTTGTAGAGTACATGCCCTGATGAATTGTTCTGAGGGCAAACAGGGTGCAACTCAATATTAAGAAGATGTTTCTAATGTTTTGTATACTCAGTGTAAGTAATCCATACCCAACTCTCCAGTAAGTCGTGACAAACTAATTTACAAAACTCCGTTTTGGATGAGACTGATCAAAATTATCCTATTTACACTTTGGTCAATTTTGACACTCGAATGAAAGTGTTTGACTCATATCGATGCCACGAGAAGTTGGTTCTTAGGGGCAGTTGACATTTAAGCAAACAATATACTGCTGCTTTTAGGGTTAAGACAAAGTGGTGAACATTTAGCCTGGTCCCAGATCTGTTTCTGTTGTCTTGCCAACTCCTTGTCACTCATTGTCACACCAATGTTTGGAGAAGAGCAAGAGAGCAGAAACAGTCCAGCATCCAGGTTAGTGAATATCAGGGTAGATGAAAAAGTGGTTCAGGTTTTGTATACCAAATTACCAACCATGCAAACAAAACACCAAACTCGATTCGAGTGTACAGTACGATAAGGACTAGACAAGTCAGCAGCCAGCCCTCTATCTTTGTTGTGTTGAGTTGTTGGTGGTGAGTGGTGGGTGTATTGCTGTATTGCTTTTGGACTGTGGTTCGGTTCTCCCCCTCCCCTTCCACCACCACCCACCACCACCTGCCTTCATGCCCCCCATCAACCCCCAACTCCCATCCCCAAGCCATTCAGGCGCTCCAAAAGGAATGAGGCTGTAACTGAGTCTAGGGGACAGATGGGACCTATTTATAGGGCACTGCGGAGAGGTGTGAAGTTTCTTGGGATTTCTAAGAAAGGGGCCATGACTCCTTAAGGGGGCTGAATGATGCAGTCTCTCTGGCCTGCTGTAGGGCTGGTGGCTGGTTACACTCACAGCCCCTCAACTGGCCAGACAGTGATTAGACAGGGCCAGGCTAAACAAAGCACAAATCTGCCCTTTGCCTGTGACTGACAGAGAGAAAAAGAGAGAGGAGGGGGAAGAGAGAGAGAGGGGTGGGCAGGGAGAAGGAGGGAGCGATATATATATATATATATATATATATATATATATATATATATAGAGAGAGAGAGAGAGAGAGAGAGAGAGAGAGAGAGATTAAAGCCAATTAGAGATTAGACACAATTAAACCCAACCAAATCATGAGAAAACAAAAAAAGAATTTACAAAAAAACAGAGCAAACTAGAATGCTATTTGGCCCTTAACAGAGAGTACACAGTGGCAGAATACCTGACCACTGTGACTGACCCAAAATTGACTTGCTTTTGAGAAAGACCTGCATGGCTCACAAGAGAAGACTAGGCTATGTGCACTGCCCACAAAATGAGGTGGAAACACTGAGCTGCACTTCCTAACCTCCTGCCAAATGTAAGACTATATTAGAGACATATATTTCTCTCAGATTACACAGACCCACAAAGAATTCGAAATCAAATCACATTTTGATAAACTCCCATATCTATTGGGTGAAATACCACAGTGTGCCATCACAGCAGCAAGATTTGTGACCTTTTGCCACAAGAAAAGGGCAACAAGTGAAGAACAAAACCATTGTAAATACAACCTATATTTATGTTTTTTTATTTTCCCTTTTGTACTTTAACTATTTGCACATTGCAACATGGTATATCGATATAATATGACATTTGAAATGTCTTTATTCTTTTGGAACTTTTGTGAGTGTAATGTTTACTGTTACTATTTTATTGTTTATTATCTATTTCACTTGCTTTGGCAATGTAAACATATGTTTCCTATGCCAATAAAGCCCTTAAATTGAAATTGAATTCAATTGAGAAATGGGGGGGGGGGGGCAGTGGTAACCTAACACTAAACTGAGGAATGGGGGGGGGGGGGGGGGGGGCAGTGGTAACCTAACACTAAACTGAGGAATGGGGGGGGGGGGGGGGCAGTGGTAACCTATGGGGGGGGGCAGTGGTAACCTAACACTAAACTGAGGAATGTGGGGGGGGGGGGGGGGGGGGGCGCAGTGGTAACCTAACACTAAACTGAGGAATGGGGGGGGGGGGGGCAGTGGTAACCTAACACTAAACTGAGGAATGGGGGGGGGGGGGCAGTGGTAACCCAACACTAAACTGAGGAATGGGGGGGGGGCAGTGGTAACCTAACACTAAACTGAGGAATGGGGGGGGGGGGGGGCAGTGGTAACCTAACACTAAACTGAGGAATGGGGGGGGGGGGGGCAGTGGTAACCTAACACTAAACTGAGGAAGGGGGGGGGGGGGGGGGGCAGTGGTAACCTAACACTAAACTGAGGAATGGGGGGGGGGGGGGGGGCAGTGGTAACCTAACACTAAACTGAGGAATGGGGGGGGGGGGGGCAGTGGTAACCTAACACTAAACTGAGGAATGGTCGGAGGGAGGGACATCCACCACCACAAGTGAGTTTATCTTTCACTCCAAGAATTAACTGAGGTCCTTTGGGTATAAATGATGTCCTCTGGATGCTTCCCTTGATGTTATCCTCCAGTCACGACACAGGGCTTGGTCCTAACTCGATGTTGGCTCATGTACAACTCAGACTTTCACAGGAATCAAAGGTTGGTTTTAGTGGTACTTGTGCACAAGTTAGAAGATAAGAGAGGCTCTCCATTCAATCACTTAGATGTTTTTTTTATAGAACCCTAATGATCATGAAAAACAAACAATGAAACACAATTAAGAGGAGCATGAGACACATGTATGCAGCTATTGATAGTATCAGCTGCTGCAGGTACTGAAAAACTATTGCAACAAGTAAGTGCAACTAGGCCCACCAGTGTGACATTATAGTGTTAATTAAGAGAACCTTATTTCAGCCAGGTTGAAAGTCACACTGGATCTTCACAGGATGCTGCCTGCTTTTGCACCGGTCTCACCTGTTGTGGTGCAGTCAAACCAACCCTAACCGACAACAGGCCTAATCTAAGTGCTGCCATCTAGTGCTGTACATCAGTCCTGTATCAGATGGTTTCAGTACTTAGAGAAGTAAAAGCTACTTAAGTTATACTCATACCCGTATATGGGTTGAAAATGGCAGATTTGGGCACTGATAAGCACCTAAATTGGAGCACGGTGGCTGTACGGTAACATGCGATAAATGACATCAGAGCTCAGGCTCTGCACTTCACAGCTCTGTAGGGGTTTTGACTGACAGACGTTCTGAACTTGAGCACCGCACGCAACAAGAAGTTGCAACCATCCCTCTCATTAATTGAGAAACTTTTGCACTGTAAGACCATGTTTTATAACTTAGCTAGCTATGTTGGAAATAGAACAAGCTTTCAAATGATTCCCCCCTGACCCAGTTTGCGATTTAAAATGGGTTGTTTTTGGATTGCGTAAACAACAACAGTAATTGTGTGATGGCGGGATGCAGGGTTGTGTTCTAAACAAAACAAACAAGTGTGCTTGCTCTAGTTCCTCAACGGCACAGCTAGGCAAGTTAAAAAAAAAAACTTATGGTTAAAGACTCTTCTTTTAGTCATAAAAGTGCATTAAAATGACTTAGAAACTGTACACACTTTGGAGAGGTGTGTGGCTACTTGAAGACACCAGTTAGTCCTCTCACCCTGGTCATTTCTTTGTCTTACGTTGCACTTACCCCACATTGTCTAGGAATATTCTTATCATGTCACTGAATGTATCCAGAGTATTTTCAGATTTAGTTATCAACAAATACGGTGAAAAGTACAGTAAATGTAAAATGCACATCAAATCAACAAGTCATTTTTGGAGCCAGTCTTGTGTCAGGTGAACTGTTGTGTCCTCAATTTTGGTCTAATACTTTTCCCATAATCTCCAAACTGTTCCCTGTCAGTTGCTACCGTGCTTAAGATAAGATCCATAAAGGCCAATTCCCACGAGTGTGAAGGGTTAAGAGAAACAAACTGGCCACCAGATATTATCATTGTGAAAGTTTCCCCCCTGCCATAACATTCCTGTATTGTCTTCAATAATTGTCTACCATTCATCTAACTTGAATTCATGTTCAACCTGAATGCCCATACTGAAATTAGGAAAGTTATTGAAAAGTAGGCTAAATGTTCTATGAAACTTCAACTTATGGTGTATTCTACTGTAATACCTGCTGTTATGTATATTGGTGAACTGTATAGTTCAAGCCAAACCCAGCAGCAAAATGGTCAGTGAGGGAGAAAGACGGGGATAGAAGGGATTAGGAAGCTTATTGTTGAGCGGAGAGCAGCGCATAGCAGAACATACCACAGGCTAATGAAGGCTCTCTTCTCTACTCCTTGTTGCTGTTACTATTCTCAGAGAACCACTGTGACTGTACCCCCTGTCTGTATCCCTTCTCTGCATTCCAGATGGCATACTTTTGACCAAGGTTTTGACCAAAACTAGTGCACTACATTGTCACAGCTGTTCGAAGGAGCGGACCAAAATGCAGCGTGTTCGTAGTTCCACATATTTATTAAACGTGAAACTGAATGCAATACACTTAAATACTTGAAAAAACCAACAAAAAGTGACACAGCGAGGACAACACACTACTCAAAAGATAATAACCCACAAACAGGAAGAGAATAACCCCTACTTAAATATGACCTCTAATCAGAGGCAATGAGGATCAGCTGCCTCCAATTAGAGATCAACCCCAAACAAGCCCAACATAGAAATAGAAAAACTAGAACTTAAACATAGAAAGAGAAAACATAGAACAACCCAAAACACCCCTTGTCACGCCCTGCCCTACTCTACTATAGAAAATTACATCTTACTAGGGTCAGGACGTGACATACATAGAGAATAGAGTACTATTTGCGACTGAGCCCTTCTCTACCAGCAAATTCAAGGCTGGCCATAATGCTGCTCATAAGATGGAAAATTGCTTAGTGACTGGATGGAGAACATGAGAAGGATGAGAGCTGAAATGCATAGGGCATTTACTGACTGTAGGACCTGTGTCTAGATGGTATCATATTCTCTGCAGTGCACTACTTTTGACCAGGGCCCATGTACTGTATAGTGCACTGGTCAAAAGTAGTGCACAATGTAGGGGATAAGGCACTATTTGGAGGAAGCCTAGCTGTAATTAGCAACTGTTAGCAATGGACTGATTCCCCTGTGTTGATTGGTTGGCCTTGGTGCTAATGAGGGTCAGTGTCTTATTGGAGGCCCCTTCACATTATCTGCTAGCCACGTTACAGTTTTCAGATGTCTGTCATGCGTGAGTACCTGAAAATAAACCAGGGTAGGCTTGTTCCTCCTTGTTGACAGATTTCCAAGCACTGCCTTGTCTGGTGTTGGAGAAATGATAGATGAGAAGGTAGGTTTATGAATGTTTTACGATGATTTAGTATTGTCCCAAGATAGTAAAACATAGCAGTATGTGGAGAGATATTATTTAAAAAATGTATTGAACATGTAGATGAATGTTTAATCAACATAACGTTTTATTATCAGGAATAATCCTCTTACATGTGTCATATAACTTATGTTAATGATATACAGTTGAAGTCGGAAGTTTACATACACTTAGGTTGGAGTCATTAAAACTGTTTTTTCAATCACTCCACAAATTTCTTGTTAACAAACTATAGTTTTAGCAAGTAGGTTAGGATGTCTACTTTGTGCAAAACACAAGTCATTTTTCCAACAATTGTTTACTTACAGAATATTTCACTTATAATTCACTGTATCACAATTCCAGTGTGTCAGAAGTTTACATACACTAAGTTGACTGTGCCTTTAAACAACTTGGACAATTCCAGAAAATGATATCATGGCTTTAGAAGCTTCTGATAGGCTAATTGACATAATTTGAGTCAATTGGAGGTGTACCTGTGGATGTATTTCAAGGTCTACCTTCAAACTCAGTGCCTCTTTGCTTGACATCATGGGAAAATCAAAAGAAATCTGCCAAGACCTCAGAAAACAAATTGTAGACCTCCACAAGTCTGGTTAATCCTTGGGAGCAATTTCCAAATGCCTGAAGGCATTCTGTACAAACAATAGTACGCAAGTATAAACACCATGGGACCATGCAGCCGTCATACCGCTCAAGAAGAAGACGCGTTCTGTCTCCTGGAGATGAACGTACTTTGGTGCGAAAAGTGCAAATCAATCCCAGAACAACAGCAAAGGACCTTGTGAAGATGCTGGAGGAAACAGGTACAAAAGTATCTATATCCACAGTAAAACAAGTCCTATATCGATAAAACCTGAAAGGCCGCTCAGCAAGGAAGATGCCACTGCTCCAAAACCGCCATAAAAAAGCCAGACTAAGGTTGGCAACTGCACATGGGGACTTTTTGGAGAAATGTCCTCTGGTCTGATGAAACAAAAATAGAACTTTTTGGCCATAATGACCATCATTATGTTTGGAGGAAAAAGGGGGACGCTTGCAAGCCGAAGAACACCATCCCAACCGTGAAGCACGGGGGTGGCAGCATCATGTCGTGGGGGTGCTTTTCTGCAGGAGGGACTGGTACACTTCACAAAGTATATGGCATCATGAGGAAGGTAAATTTAGTGGATATATTGAAGCAACATCTCAAGACATCAGTCAGGAAGTTAAAGCTTGAGTCTTCCAAATGGACAATGACCCCAAGCATACTTCCAAAGTTGTGGCAAAAGGGCTTAGAGACAACAAAGTCAAGGTATTGGAAAATCCATGGGCAAAACTGAAAAAGGGTGTGCGAGCGAGGAGGCCTACAAACCTGACTCAGTTACACCAGCTCTGTCAGGACGAAGGGGACAAAATTCACCCAACTTATTGTGGGAAGCTTGTGGAAGGCTACCCGAAACGTTTGAGCCAAGTTAAACAATTTAAAGGCAATGCTACCAAATACTGATTGAGTGTATATAAACTTCTGACCCACTGGGAATGTGATGAAAGAAATAAAAGCTGAAATAAATCATTCTCTCTGCTATTATTCTGACATTTCACATTCTTAAAATAAAGTGGTGATCCTAACTGACCTAAGAGAGGGAATTTTTTTACCAGGATTAAATGTCAGGAATTGTGAAAAACTGAGTTTAAATGTATTTGGCTAAGGTGTATGTAAACTTCTGACTTCAACTGTACCTTACAGTCTTGAGTATGAAGGGAAGGTCCATGTGCAAATCTGTCATAGTGACAAGCTCGCAGCTATGTAAGTAGCCTCTTAATTCTCACCCTATAACTCATTATTCTACTTATCTTTACATCCCTTACTCTACTTTTCTTTACATTGCTGCCATTGTAGCCTACAGTGGCCAGACTGACTATTCGTTATTTAGTCTTCTCTGAGAATGGCCACTGGAGGACACTAGTGCACTACAAGTGAATTGACTCCAGTTCCTTCCCAAATGGCACCCTATTCCCTTTATTGTGCACTACTTTGGAATAGGGTGCCTTTTGGGACTGAATCCATGTGGATAAACTTAGATACAAGGGGAAACCTGACCTGTGTAGTGGAAACCTACTAGGGTTTATAAGTGATCCCATGTCTCTAGAGGTCCGTAAAAACTGTTGCTGAGGGAATGGAAAGTGGACAGTAAATGAGAGAAGGAGATTAAGGATGCAAGGTACATGATGAGTGTATTGACATTTATATAGTATCTAATACCAGATAGTGGTGGTGAATGAAATCTTTCTTAGCCCTTTTTTATTCACTCAAAGTAGGTGTGAGAGCAAAACATGGAGGATTGTATAGGTGAGTCACTCAGATTTTATTTGGATGTTCGTTCTCCATCTGTTTTGGAGTGGATCTGAACGAAGAAGGAGGGAGGAACTTTTGAATTCGGAACTGATATATTGGAACTTGTTTCTCATCATCATGATGTCTACCTAAGGGTCATAGGTCAGGTGACCTGGATTATACCAAAAGGGGTCACTAACCACTCATTGTCCTGAGTGTCTTTCTTCTCTCTTTCTGTCTCTCGCTCTACCTCTCTCTCTCTCTTTCTTTCTTTCTCACTCGTTCTAATCTCTCTTTCTAATCTCTCTTTCTCTATCTCTCTCACTCTCTCTTTCTATGTCTCTCTTCTGTCTCTTACTCTTTCTCTCTCCCCCCTCCCTCTTTCTCTTTGCTGATTTGCCCCAGCATTGTTTTGTTTAAAACAGGTTTTAAATGCTAATTTCTTGTGACTTTGAGAAAATAATGCACTTGCAAATGGACAAAAGGGGGCCTTGCAGAGGAGCACTTATTCTGGTACAGTCCAATCTGTTTTAGGACCATGGCCATTCATATTGTACTGAATACCAGTGTGACTGTTAATGTGGATATATTATATATAACAATCATTTTGTACACTTTCTCTACTGCTGTAAGATTAATTTCCTAGTATTTTCTAATTTCCCCTGTGTCAGGTTGTTAAAACTGCTGCTCTACATACTGTATGGTTTGAAACTTAATGTAATATTGTCAACTTATAATACAGTTATTATACTTTAATAATAACCAACAACATACACAGTTAAAAACTGTTTTAATAAAAAAAAGTAGGTATGAAAGGTCAAACTGAAAAGAATCCACACTACAAAATGATCAAAAATAAAATATAATCATGGCTGCCTCTGCCCTGCATGAAGTTAACACATGAATGACACCCTATAGATCAGGGATGGCCCCCTCTTGACAGCGGAGAGAATTTGTTTTAGTTTTACAGTTCATTTCTACACATTTTGTCATAGGGTGGAGAGAAATGTTTGCAGTTTTTAATATGACCCCAAAAAACTATGGGGGTACCCCGGTCAGTAATCCGACCATGATTGCTACAAGTTTAGTACCCTTCAAGCTCATCATTAAGCTCGGGGCCCTGGGTCTGAACCCTGCCCTGTGCAACTGGGTCCTGGACGTCCTGATGGGCCGCCACCAGGTGGTGAAGGTAGGAAACAACACCTCCACTTCGCTGATCCTCAGCTCAGCTCCCTCCTGTACTCCCTGTTCACCCATGACTGTGTGGCCTCTCACGCCTCCAACTGAATCATCAAGGCCTACTACACAACAGTAGTAGGCCTGATTATCAACAATGACGAGACAGCCTACAGGGAGGAGGTGAGGGCCCTGGGAGAGTGGTGCCAGGAAAATAAACTCTCACTCAATGTCAACAAAACAAAGGGGCTGATCATGGGCTTCAGGAAACAGCAGAGGGAGCACGCCCCTATCCAAATCAATGAGACCGCAGTGGAGAAGGGGGAAAAAGCTTCAAGTTCATCGGCGTGCACATCACTGACGATCTGAAATGGTCCACCCACACAGACAGTGTGGTGAAGAAGGCGCAACAGCGCCTCTTCAACCTCAGGAGGCTGAAGAAATTTGGCTTGGCCCCTAAAATCCTCACAAACTTTTACAGATGTACAATTGAGAGCATCCTGTCGGGCTGTATCACCGTCTGGCACGGCAACTGCACCACCCACAACCGCAGGGCTCTCAAGAGGATGGTGCGGTCTGCCAAATGCATCACCGGGTGCAAACTACCTGCCCTCCAGGACACCTACAGCACCCAATGTCACAGGAAGGCCAAAAAGGTCATCAAGGACATCAACCACCCGAGCCACTGCCTGTTACCGCTGTCATCCAGAAGGCGAGGTCAGTATAGGTGCATCAAAGCTGGGACCGAGAGATTGAAAAACAGCTTCTATCTCAAGGCCATCAGACTGTTAAAAAGCCATCACTAGCCGGCTTCCACCCGGTTACGCAACCCTGCACCTTAGAGGCTGCTGCCCTATATACATAGGCTTGGAATCACTGGCCACTTTAATAAATGGAACACTAGTCACTTTAATAATGTTCAAATAATGTTATCATACTGCTTTACTCATCTCATATGTATATACTGTATTCCATTCTACTGTACCCAAGCTTTTTTAGTCAATGCCACTCCGACATTGCTTGATCAAACATTTGTATATTTCTTAATTCCATTCTTTTAATTTTAGATGTGTGTATTGTTGTGAATTGTTTTAGATACTACTGCACTGTTAGATCCTACTGCACTGTTGTAGATAGGAACACAAGCATTCCGCTACACCCGCAATAACATCTGCTAAATATGTGTATGTGACCAATAACATTTGAGTTTTAGTAGCTGCTTGGACTATTTTACCAATCTAAACACATTTAGCTGACATGGGCTAATTGAGTGACTGTCAGTGACTAACATAACAAGAGAAAAACTCCCTATGGAGAACCAAATGTCAAAATTGCACCTTTTTTTTTATTCCCCGAGTGAGTTGATTGGGTGGAACTGTTTTACCGGCTTCTAACATGGACACACACACACACACACACACACACACACACACACACACACACACACACACACACACACACACACACACACACACACACACACACACACACACACACACACACACACAGATACAGGGAGAGAGAGAATGCTGAACCCAGCAGTGTGGCAGACAGAGGCACAAGGTTGGCGAAAAAAGTTAAACGCAATTTATGTCAAAGCACAAAAGCAGTGTTAATAATATATGGTTAATTGGACTTATTTTCTTGTTATCTGCTCCATTAGACGATAGCCGATGATTCTCCATGGAGACGAACCATCCTGAAATGCAATCACATATAAACATGTACCACACATGTAATAAAGTGCCATGTTTGATGGAACTCCCTAAACAAAGAAACCTTTCTGCTAGTAGGTTATATTCAGATGTAGGATCTCAAAATTATCACTCTTTTTTGACAGAATTTTCCTGCACAGCAGGAGATGTAAACCTGTAGTGTATTTTAGTTTTAAAAGGGCTTCTAAAGTTTGTAATGACCACTTTGATATTTCAGACTGGATTTTTTAAATGTATTTTACTTAACCTTTATTTAACTAGGCAAGTCAGTTAAGAAGAAATTCATTATTTACAATGACGACCTACCCAGACCAAATCCTTCTCTAACCCGTACAACGCTGGGCCAATTGTGTGTCACCCTATGATTTGATCTAACAAAACATGTATCAACCCCTACAAAAGTGTCCATTAATTATAATCCACATAATAATGAATATTTCCTGTTGCTGCAGAGTTATTTTCCTGCTGCTGTTGCAAACTGGCTCAAATTAAGATCAGCATCTGTAACCTAGACCCTATTATATGGAGCAAAAGGCCAAGTTAGTCATGTTACAGTGAACTGAGTTCACATTAAAGTAATTTTTTCGTTGAGGGTTTATGCATACTAGGAATATGTTGGAACGTAGTCGTAAAACAGCATACTTTATATAATACAAATATTCTGTGACTGTGACATATGCATCACGCAAAGCAAGCATGGCTGGGTTCAATGCTAACGGCGCAGAATTTTTTACATTGTTTAATCCACCATGTTCACCGATTCACAGCCAATCAAAATGTTGAGCGGAAAGAAACGCGCCGAAAAAAACTACGTGGCAGCCAATTGCAGCCAACCCACGTTGATCGTCTGTTTGCTTTCGGAGTTATCTGTCTGGAATCCTTTGGATGAGACACGCGGGCTGCTTGAGCCCAAATTCATTCATTTCAGTGGACCGCTCTTTCTCAATAGAAAAAACTTTGACAACAACACGTTCTGCACGGATTCATTTTTCCCTTGTAGGACAACACCTAACAGAGTCAGAATAAGTGAATTAAAGACGAAATATGACAAAAATATTGACAGCCTGCTACGTCGTCAAATCACTGAGGCAAGGATGGCTCGCAGCCAGAAGAAGTAGCAACCCTGCTTGTTTGAGGAGGTCTGCTAGGCTCTTCAGTGTTAAGGTAATACATTCGCCAGCTAGCTAACCAGCTATATTGCCTTTCTTTAATTCTAAAACGTTTTAATTGAGCAGTAGACTTGCAATAGTTTGCGAAAGTTTGATGTCATTGACCATGCATTATAGCTAGCTAGGAATAAGCTAACGTAAGTTGTCATTCATTGTCAATAATAGCTAAAACAATTCATTGTTGAGGTAACTAACGTTAGCTAGCTAGCTAGCCCACTAATAAAGCATGCTCGAACTTGCTTCAGTCAGCTAAATGCAGTTGACAACAGGTCAACTTTCTCTTGCATTTGGAAAAGAAACACATGTCATGGAAACAGTCGTGTTCTTGTGTTGCAGTGGGGCCAATAAAATGAATGGATGGTGGCCAATCCCCTTGTGGTGTTGCGTCATGTTGATTTACAAGTTTGGGGTGCAGTTTGGCAAATCTGGCTAAGCAAAGATATTGCTCAACATTGCATGATTACTCAATGCAATATATTTCCATCAACTTTATTATTATCTATATTGGCATAACATTAAATGCCATTTTGTGATTTTTATAAATATGTGTAGGATACGGTATTGGGCTTTAACACCACACACACACACACACACACACACACACACACACACACACACACACACACACACACACACACACACACACACTTTCTATCTCTCTCTCTCTCTCTCTCTCTTTCACACACACACACACACACACACACACACACACACACACACACACACACACACACACACACACACACACACAGGATAATCCTAGGCTAGGCCATGAAAAATAGAACAAGAGAATAGTCTACCTCAGCATTCACAACTGACCAGGAGAATATGGCCCCTCATTGAGTGGGTCAGGAGCTGGTGGTAGATAGCTACCTCTAGTTTCCTTTGTTACCGATGAATTAGGCTAAGCCTTCTCTCCATAACGATTTAAGATAGACAATAATATGCTGTCTTCACAGAAATGTTCCTTGCGTCGTAAAAACACCTCATACAAACAGTAAGGATTACCTACAGTGCATTCGGAAAGTATTCAGACCCCTTAACTTTTTCTACATTTTGTAACGTTACAGCCTTATTCTAAAATTGATCAAATAATTTTTTCGCCTCATCAATTTTGTCACAGCGTCCACAGAAGGTGGCGCCCCTCGCTGGTCGGGTGGTGCTCGGCGGTCGTCGTCGCCGGCCTACTAGCTGCCACCGATCTACGTTTCTGTGTCTTTTGGTTTTGTCTGTCTAGGTCCGCACCTGTTCCTTGTTAGTCATTAGTGGGCGGGGTATTTAGTTTGTCCTTTTTGTTTGGGAATTCGTGCGGGATTGTTTCATGTCATGTTCTTTGTGATAGTCGGCATTTTGCGCTGCTTCAGCCACGCTGCATATTTTTGGATTTAGGCATTAGGGTTGCCGGGCTGCGCCCCGTGTGTTTTGTATTTTGGAGCTGTCCTCCTGTCGGATATTCTGTGCACCCTGCCTTATGGCGACTTTATTTATCAGTGATTATTAAAACATCTGTTCAAACGGACCTCAGTCTCCTGCACTTGACTCTACCCTTTCCTGCTATCAAGGATAGCTCTGACAAATTTACACACAATCTATCCTATCCCATAAAGACCAAAAAAATTAGGTTTTTAGAAATGTCCTTTGCTATGAGACTTCAAATTGAGCACAGGTTTATCCTGTTTCCATTGATCATCCTTGAAATGTTTCTACAACTTGATTGGAGTCCACCTGTGGTAAATTCAATTGATTGGCCATGATATGGAAAGGCACACACCTGTCTATATAAGGTCCCACAGTGGACAGTCCATGTCAGAGCAAAAACCAAGCCATGAGGTCAAAGGAATTGACCATAGAGCTCCGAGACAGGATTGTATCGAGGCACAGCTCTGGGGAAGGGTACCAAAAAATGTCTGCAGCATTGAAGGTGCCCAAGAACACAGTGGCCTCCGTCATTCTTAAATGGTGAAAATGTTTGAAACCACCAAGACTCTTCCTAGAGCTGGCCGCCCCCGGCCAAACTGAGAAATCGGGGAGGTGACCAAGAACCCGATGGTCACTCTGACAGAACTACAGAGTTCCTCTGTGGAGATGGGAGAACCTTCCAGAAGGACAACCATCTCTGCAGCACTCCACCAATCAGACCTTTATGGAAGCCACTCCTCAGCAAAAGGCACGACAGCTGGTTGGAGTTTGCCAAAAGGCACCTAAAGGACTCAGACCATGAGAAACAAGATTCTCTGGTCTGATGAAACCAAGATTGGACTCTTTGGCCTGAATGCCAAGCATCACGTCTGGAGGAAACCTGGCACCATCCCTATGGTGAAGCATGGTGGTGGCAGCATCATGCTGTGGGGATGTTTTTCAGCGGCAGGGAATGGGAGACTAGTCAGGATCGAGGGAAAGATGAACGGAGCAAAGTACAGAGAGATCCTTGATGAAAACCTGCTCCAGAGCGCTCAGGACCTCAGACTGGGGCGAGGTTCACCTTCCAACAGGACAACGACCCTAAGCACACAGTCAAGACAATGCAGGAGTGGCTTCAGGGACAAGCCTCTGAATGTTCTTGAGTGACCTAGCCATAGCCCGGAGTTAAACCCTATCGAAAACATCTCTGGTGAGACCTGAAAATAGCTGTACAGCTACACTCCCCATCCAATGTGACAGAGCTTGAGAGGATCTGCAGAGAAGAATGGGAGAAACTCCCCAAATAGAGGTGTGCCAAGCTGGTAGGGTCATACCCAAGAAGACTCGAGGCTGTAATCGCTGCCAAAGGTGCTTCAACAAAGTACTGAGTAAAGGTTCTGAATAAGGGATGCACAATATATCGGTGAACATATCGGAATTGGCCGATGTTAGCTAAAAATGCCAACATCGGTATCGGCCTGATGTCTAGTTTAACGCCGATATGCAAAACCGATTTCAAAGCTGACGTGCATACCTATATGACGCCATGTAAAATGTTGCACTACACGTGCAACACAGCGTTCCTAACCTAGCCCACAATGTATGCTGTGTGGATGAGCAGTCAACAAGTCGAGCAGTCATTTGAAAGAGTAAGAACATTTCAGCGAGACAACTCAAAAGGCGAAATCCATTAACGCCAAGATAATGGAATTCATTGCACGATGTTGGCTTTCGCGACTGGTCGAGCACCGGTACACACTACCAAGTGCGCTATTTTTCAGATGTTGCCCTACCGGAGTTACACAGTAATAGCGTCACTGCT
The DNA here is from genome assembly GCF_901001165.1 of Salmo trutta. Classification (NCBI taxonomy): domain Eukaryota; kingdom Metazoa; phylum Chordata; class Actinopteri; order Salmoniformes; family Salmonidae; genus Salmo; species Salmo trutta. Next base: position 25,786,260 of record NC_042980.1, on the reverse strand, counting down.
ATTAGCTTCACAACATACTATGGAACGCGGTTCGGGTCTTTGCATGTCAAAAAAGATACACGTCAAATAACACTATTTGACAATAAATATATTTGCCGCGCTAAATACGCTTTTAATTTGACACGTCAAATAACACAGTTCTATTATAGAATGTTGTTTGTTCTGAATTTGCACGTGCAAGCCAAGAGGCACCACTACTATCAGTAGCACTGTCATAGCTGTACAAAAACGTCTGCAAACAAGCAAACACCGGCCACGAACGATGTGTTTACAATACCGCGTTGGTAATAAAGCATTATTTGTTCGACCGCAACTGCTGTGGTAGCTAGCTAGCTTTAGTTTGATACATAGCTAGCACCAATACAACCAGCTTGAAAACAATGACCAGTAGAAACTGCAGTCATTTTCGTTATTCTTAGTAATGATTTAGGAATCCTTGTGAGTAAGTATTAGCTATGTAGCCACTTGTTGTTCGCCTACTGAAATTGAACTTCATTTCATGAAAATAAATAGCAAGCCAGCTACTTAACCCTGTTGCCCGAAGCTAACATTATAAGCAGCCAGCTAGCTTCCTCTGGCTAGTGAGGCTCGATCGGACCGGGTTATGTGTTGTGAAGCTAGCCACAATAAGGATTAGGCACAATAGTGGAATTTTCATTTTGCCTTCAAACTAGAAGTACCTCTTTGAAAGTGATGCAGAAGGTTGGTGGAATCATGCCATATTTAGACTAGATAATGTTAAACAGGGTTGCAATGTGAAGCAATGAATTGGGGTATCAGTCTACTCGGTGACACCCACAGAACACAACTGTGAAGAGTTTACGCAAATATTAGCATTGTAGCTCTTATGTGACTGTGTGACTGTGACTGTGTGAAATCACCTCCCCAGTCAGCCTATTGTGTGTATTGACTAGAGGTCGACGGATTAATCAGAATGGCTGATTAATTAGGGCCGATTTGAAGTTTCCAAAACAATCGGTAATCGGAATTTTTGGACACCGATCATGGCCGATTACATTGCACTCCACGAGGAGACTGCATGGCAGGCTGACTACCTGTTATGCGAGTGCAGCAAGGAGCCAAGGTAAGGTGCTAGCTAGCATTAAACGTATCTTATAAAAAACAATCAATCTTAACATAATCACTTCTTAACTACACATAGTTGATGATATTACTAATTTATCTAGCGTGTCCTGCGTTGCATGTAATCGATGCGGTGCCTGTTAATTTATCATTGAATCATAGCCTACTTAGCCAAACGGGTGATTTAACAAGCGCATTCGCAAAAAAATCACTGTCGTTGCACCAATGTGTACCTAACCATAAACATCAACGCCTTTCTTAAAATCAATACACAAGTATATATTTTTAAACCTGCATATTTAGTTAATATTGCCTGCTAACATGAATATTTTTTAACTAGGGAAATTGTGTCACTTCTCTTGCGTTCTGTGCCACAGAGTCAGGGTATATGCAGCCGTTTGGGCCGCCTGGCTCGTTGCGAACTGTGTGAAGAGACTTTCTTCCTAGCAAAGACAGCCAACTTCGCCAAACGGAGGATGATTTAACAAAAGCGCATTTGCGAAAAAAGCACAATCGTTGCACAAATGTACCTAACCATAAACATCAATGCCTTTCTTAAAATCAATACACAGAATTATATTTTTTTAAACCTGCATATTTAGTTAAAAGAAATCCAGGTTAGCAGGCAATATTAAACTAGGGAAATGTCACGTCCTGACCAGTAAAAGGGGTTATTTGTTATTGCAGTTTGGTCAGGGTGTGGCAGGGGGTGTTTGTTGTGTGGTTCGGGTTGTTTGGTTTACGTTCTACATTTTCTATTTCTATGTGTTTATCTAGTATTTCTATGTTGTAGGACCTCCAATTAGAGTCAGCTGGTTGTCGTTGCCTCTAATTGGAGGCCATATTTAGTTGGGGTTTGTTTCACTTGTGTTTTGTGGGTGGTTGTTTCCTGTATAGTCTGTGCACCTTACGGGACTGTTTTCGTCGTTTGTTTTTGTTTAAGTGTGTTTTCTTTAATAAATAAGAAGATGTTCAATATACCCGCTGCATTTTGGTCCACTCCTTACGACGAACGTGACAGAACCACCCATCAAAGAAGGACCAAGCAGCGGAGGAAGGAGCAGCAGGAGAGCTACTTGGAGTCATGGACATGGGAGGAAATATTAGATGGAAAGGGACCCTGGAGGCAGGCTGGGGAGTACCGGCGACCGAAGGAGGAACTGGAGGCAGCAAAGGCAGAACAACGGAGGTATGAGGCATTATATCCTCCATTTCAGGAGGTGAGGAGGCAGCCCCCCCAATTTTTTTGGGGGGGGCACAAGGGGAGTTGGGGTAAGTCAGGCAATAGACCTGAGCCAACTCCTTGTGCTTATTATGGGGAGTTGGCGTGCAGAGCACCGTGCTATGCGGAAGTGCGCACGGTCACGCCCATCCACACGCACAGTCCGGTGCGGTCGATACCAGCCCCCCGCAAGTGCCGTGCTAGAGTGGGCATCCAGCCAGGAAGGAGTATGCCTGCTCAGCATATCTGGCCACCAGTGCGTCTCCTAGGCCCAGGCTACCCTGCGCCTGCTCTACGCACGGCAGCCATCATTCCTCAGCACAGCACAGCACAGCCCAGTTCGCCCGTGCAGGGCTACAGTGACAACTCAGCCAGGACGGGGTGTGCAGGCTGTGCGCTCCAGACCTCCAGTGCGTCTTCAAGACCCAGTGTATCCTGTTCCTGCTCCTTGCACTAGTCCTGTGGTGCGGGTTACTAGTCTGGCGCCTCCTAAGCCAGCCCCACGCATCAGGCCTTCAGTGCGCAGTCCCTGTCCAGAGCTTCCGGCGACAGTTCCCCGTCCAGTGCTTCCGGCGACGTCCGGAACCGTCAGAGACGGCCCACAGTCCGGTGCCTGCGGAGACGGCCCACAGTCCGGTGCCTGCGGAGACGGCCCACAGTCCGGTGCCTGCGGAGACGGCCCACAGTCCGGTGCCTGCGGAGACGGCCCACAGTCCGGTGCCTGCGGAGACGGCCCACAGTCCGGTGCCTGCGGAGACGGCCCACAGTCCGGTGCCTGCGGAGACGGCCCACAGTCCGGTGCCAGCGGAGACGGCCCACAGTCCGGTGCCAGCGGAGACGGCCCACAGTCCGGTGCCAGCGGAGACGGCCCACAGTCCGGAGCCTGCAGAGACGCTCCACAGTCCGGAGCCTGCATAGACACTCCTCAGCCCGAGGTCTCCAGCGATTCACCTCAGCCCGAGGCCATATTTAGTTGGGGTTTGTTTCACTTGTGTTTTGTGGGTGGTTGTTTCCTGTAGAGTCTGTGCACCTTACGGGACTGTTTTCGTGGTTTGTTTTTGTTTAAGTGTGTTTTCTTTAATAAATAAGAAGATGTTCAATATACCCGCTGCATTTTGGTCCACTCCATACGACGAATGTGACAGGAAATTGTGTCACTTCTCTTGCGTTCATTGCACGCAGAGTCAGGGCATATGCAACAGTTTGGTATATTCAACAGTTTGGGCCGCCTGGCTAGTTGCAAACTAATTTGCCAGAATTTTACGTAATTATGACATAACGTTGAAGGTTGTGCAATGTAACAGGAATATTTACACTTATGGATGCCACCCGTTAGATAAAATATGGAACGGTTCCGTATTTCACTGAAAGAATAAACGTTTTGTTTTCGAAATGATAGTTTCCGGATTTGACGATATTAATGACCTAAGGCTCATATTTCTGTGTGTTATTATGTTATAATTAAGTCTATGATCTGATATTTGATAGAGCAGTCTGACTGAGCGGTGGTAGGCAGCAGCAGGCTCGTAAGCGCTCATTCGAACAGCACTTTACTGCGTTTGCCAGCAGCTCTTAGTAATGTTTGAAGCACAGTGCTGTTTATGACTTCAAGCCTATTACATTTACATTTAAGTCATTTAGCAGACGCTCTTATCCAGAGCGACTTACAAATTGGTGCATTCACCTTATGATATCCAGTGGAACAACCACTTTACAATAGTGCATCTAAATCTTTTGGGGGGGGGGGGGGGTTAGAAGGATTACTTTATCCTATCCCAGGTATTCCTTAAAGAGGTGGGGTTTCAGGTGTCTCCGGAAGGTGGTGATTGACTCCGCTGTCCTGGCGTCGTGAGGGAGCTTGTTCCACCATTGGGGTGCCAGAGCAGCGAACAGTTTTGACTGGGCTGAGCGGGAACTGTGCTTCCTCAGAGGTAGGGAGGCGAGCAGGCCAGAGGTGGATGAACGCAGTGCCCTTGTTTGGGTGTAGGGCCTGATCAGAGCCTGAAGGTACGGAGGTGCCGTTCCCCTCACAGCTCCGTAGGCAAGCACCATGGACTTGTAGCGGATGCGAGCTTCAACTGGAAGCCAGTGGAGAGAGCGGAGGAGCGGGGTGACGTGAGAGAACTTGGGAAGGTTGAACACCAGACGGGCTGCGGCGTTCTGGATGAGTTGTAGGGGTTTAATGGCACAGGCAGGGAGCCCAGCCAACAGCGAGTTGCAGTAATCCAGACGGGAGATGACAAGTGCCTGGACTAGGACCTGCGCCGCTTCCTGTGTGAGGCAGGGTCGTACTCTGCGAATGTTGTAGAGCATGAACCTACAGGATCGGGTCACCGCCTTGATGTTAGTGGAGAACGACAGGGTGTTGTCCAGGGTCACGCCAAGGTTCTTAGCACTCTGGGAGGAGGACACAAGGGAGTTGTCAACCGTGATGGTGAGATCATGGAACGGGCAGTCCTTCCCCGGGAGGAAGAGCAGCTCCGTCTTGCCGAGGTTCAGCTTGAGGTGGTGAGCCGTCATCCACACTGATATGTCTGCCAGACATGCAGAGATGCGATTCGCCACCTGGTTATCAGAAGGGGGAAAGGAGAAGATTAATTGTGTGTCATCTGCGTAGCAATGATAGGAGAGACAATGTGAGGATATGACCGAGCCAAGTGACTTGGTGTATAGTGAGAATAGGAGAGGGCCTAGAACAGAGCCCTGGGGGACACCAGTGGTGAGAGCACGTGGTGCGGAGACAGATTCTCGCCACGCCACCTGGTAGGAGCGACCTGTCAGGTAGGACGCAATCCAAGCGTGGGCCGCGCCGGAGATGCCCAGCTCGGAGAGGGTGGAGAGGAGGATCTGATGGTTCACAGTATCAAAGACAGCAGATAGGTCTAGAAGGATGAGAGCAGAGGAGAGAGAGTTAGCTTTAGTAGTGCGGAGAGCCTCCGTGACACAGAGAAGAGCAGTCTCAGTTGAATGCCCAGTCTTGAAACCTGACTGATTAGGATCAAGAAGGTCATTCTGAGAGAGATAGCAGGAGAGCTGGCCAAGGACGGCACGTTCAAGAGTTTTGGAGAGAAAAGAAAGAAGGGATACTGGTCTGTAGTTGTTGATATCGGAGGGATCGAGTGTAGGTTTTTTCAGAAGGGGTGCAACTCTCGCTCTCTTGAAGACGGAAGTGACGTAGCCAGCGGTCAAGGATGAGTTGATGAGCGAGGTGAGGTAGGGGAGAAGGTCTCCGGAAATGGTCTGGAGAAGAGAGGAGGGGATAGGATCAAGTGGGCAGGTTGTTGGGCGGCCGGCCGTCACGAGACGCGAGATTTCATCTGGAGAGAGTTGAGAAAGAGGTCAAAGCACAGGGTAGGGCAGTGTGAGCAGGACCAGCGGTGTCGTTTGGCGTAGCAAACGAGGATCGGATGTCATCAGCCTTTTCAAAATGGTTGACGAAGTCATCCGCAGAGAGAGAGGAGGGGGGGGAGGAGGATTCAGGAGGGAGGAGAAGGTAGCAATGAGCTTCCTAGGGTTAGAGGCAGATGCTTGGAATTTAGAGTGGTAGAAAGTGGCTTTAGCAGCAGAGACAGAAGAGGAAAATGTAGAGAGGAGGGCGTGAAAGGATGCCAGGTCCGCAGGGAGGCGAGTTTTCCTCCATTTCCGCTCGGCTGCCCGGAGCCCTGTTCTGTGAGCTCGCAGTGAGTCGTCGAGCCACGGCGCTGGAGTGGAGGACCGAGCCGGCCTGGAGGATAGGGGACAGAGAAAATCAAAGGATGCAGAAAGGGAGGAGAGGAGGGTTGAGGAGGCAGAATCAGGAGATAGGTTGGAGAAGGTTTGAGCAGAGGGAAGAGATGATAGGATGGAAGAGGAGAGAGTAGCGGGAGAGAGAGAGTGAAGGTTGGGACGGCGCAATACCATCCGAGTAGGGGCAGAGTGAGAAGTGTTTGATGAGAGCGAGAGGGAAAAGGATACAAGGTAGTGGTCGGAGACTTGGAGGGGAGTTGCAATGAGATTAGTGGAAGAACAGCATCTAGTAAAGATGAGGTCAAGCGTATTGCCTGCCTTGTGAGTAGGGGGGGAAGGTGAGAGGGTGAGGTCAAAAGAGGAGAGGAGTGGAAAGAAGGAGGCAGAGAGGAATGAGTCAAAGGTAGACGTGGGGAGGTTAAAGTCACCCAGAACTGTGAGAGGTGAGCCATCCTCAGGGAGATTAGGCTGGCAATATTAAAACTGTCTAAAAGAACATCCAGTAGTCAAAGTTATATGAAATACAAATGGTATAGAGAGAAAGTCGATGCGTCATAATTCCTATAATAATGACAACCTAAAACTAATTAACTGGAAAAATTGATGACTCATGTTTAAAAGGAACCACTAGCTTTCATATGTTCTCATGTTCTGAACAAGGAACTTAAATGTTAGCTTTTTTACATGGCACATATTGCACTTTTACTTTCTTCTCCAACACTGTGTTTTTGCATTATTTTAAACCAAATTTAACATGTTTCATTATTTATTTAATATTGATTTTATTTATGTATTATATTAAGTTAAAATAAAAGTGTGCATTGTTCATTCAGTATTGTTGTAATTGTCATTATTACATATTTATAAAAATCGGCCTTCAATAATCGGTATCGGCATTGAAAAATCATAATCAGTCCACCTCTAATCCGGACTATTTACATTGACCCCCCCCCCCCCCCAACTTTGATTTTACACTGCTGCTACTCGCTGTTTATTATCTATGCATAGTCACTTTACCTCTACCTACATGTACAAATTACCTCGACTAACCTGTACTCCCGCACATTGACGTGTACCGGTACCCTGTGTTTCTAGCCTCGTTATTGTTATTTATTTATTTATTTTTTTAACTTTAGGCTATCTAGTAAATGTTTTCTTAACCAACAACGCAGTTCAAGAAAGAGTTAAGGGCTTGTAAGTAAGTATTTCACGGTAAGTCTACACCTGTTGTATTTGGCACATGTGACAAAAGATTTGCTTTGAATATGAATATCATTGTAAAGCACAATCTCTCCCCTTTCCAGCAAAATCAATGACGAGACCTTCACGCTGCCCATCTCTGCATGATTGAGAAAGGCAATGGAGCTCCACCGGGTCTTTTTTTAAATGGCGGAGGGGGAAGCGAAGGCTAGTGAGTGATACTGAAAGTGGAAGATATGTCGTGGGGAAACTGCTTTTTTTTACCTGATTTGTTCAATTTATCACCTCTAAAATGCAAATAAAACTCTATAAAGAGTTTTAATATAATGTCTCATTACATACCTATCTGATGGTTTTTGTTGAATTTGAATTGGGGTTTTAGGGCGGCGCTAAAGTTATCTTCACAAGTAAACTTCGGCTGTCACGGCTTTTGAGTCATGATGGCTCGAAGTGATGACGCAAAAAACAAACTGTTGATTAAATGAATTGATGATTGATGAACTCACAAGAAATTTACACTTACTATTGATCATTTCTTGGTAAATAAATAAATACAGTGAAATGTACAAGTTACACAAAGTAGGGAACTTTATTTTCAGAGATATGAAGGAATATAATGTTACTTTATATAATGTTAATGAACAAAGCATGAGCATGATTAGGGTTAATACTATAACTTCCAATAGCACAAGATACAGTTGAAGTCAGAAGTTTATATACACCTATACACCCAAATACATTTCAACTCAGTTTTTCACAATGCCTGCCATTTAATCCTAGTAAAAATGCCCTGTCTTAGGTCAGTTAGGATCACCACTTTATTTTAAGAATGTGAAATGTCAGAATAATAGTAGAGAGAATTATTTCAGCTTTTATTTCTTTCATCACATTCCCAGTGGGTCAGAAGTTTATATACACTCAATTAGTATTTGGTAGCATTGCCTTTAAATTGTTTAACTTGGGTCAAACGTTTCGGGTAGCCTTCCATAAGCTTCCCACAATAAGTTGGGTGAATTTTGGCCCATTCCTCCTGACAGAGCTGGTGTAACTGAGTCAGGTTTGTAGGCCTCCTCGCTCGCACACCCTTTTTCAGTTCTGCCCACACATTTTCTATAGGCTTGAGGTCAGGCTTTGTGATGGCCACTCCAATACCTCGACTTTGTTGTCTCTAAGCCATTTTGCTACAACTTTGGAAGTATGCTTGGGGTCATTGTCCATTTGGAAGTCCCTTTTGCGACCAAGGTTTAACTTCCTGACTGATGTCTTGAGATGTTGCTTCAATATATCCACATAACTTTCCTACCTCATGATGCCATCTATTTTGTGAAGTGTACCAGTCCCTCCTGCAGCAAAGCACCCTCACAACATGATGCTGCCATACCCGTGCTTCACGGTTGGGATGGTGTTCTTCGGCTTGCAAGCCTCCCCATTTTTCCTCCAAACATAACGATGGTCATTATGGCCAAACAGTTCTATTTTTGTTTCATCAGACCAGAGGACATTTCTCCAAAAAGTACGATCTTTTTCCCCATGTGCAGTTGCAAAGCGTAGTCTGGCTGTTTTTATGGTGGTTTTGGAGCAGTGGCTTCTTCCTTGCTGAGCGGCCTTTCAGGTTATGTCGATATAGGACTTGTTTTACTGTGGATATAGATACTTTTGTACCGGTTTCCTCCAGCATCTTCACAAGGTCCTTTGCTGTTGTTCTGGGATTGATTTGCACTTTTCTCACCAAAGTACGTTCATCTCTAGGAGACAGAACACGTCTCCTTCCTGAGAGGTATGACGGCTGCGTGGTCCCATGGTGTTTATACACTGCTAAAAAAAAATAAAGGGAACACTAAAATAACACATCCTAGATCTGAATGAATGAAATAATCTTATTAAATACTTTTTTCTTTACATAGTTGAATGTGCTGACAACAAAATCACACAAAAATAATCAATGGAAATCCAATTTATCAACCCATGGAGGTCTGGATTTGGAGTCACACTCAAAATTAAAGTGGAAAACCACACTACAGGCTGATCCAACTTTGATGTAATGTCCTTAAAACAAGTCAAAATGAGGCTCAGTAGTGTGTGTGGCCTCCACGTGCCTGTATGTCCTCCCTACAACGCCTGGGCATGCTCCTGATGAGGTGGCGGATGGTCTCCTGAGGGATCTCCTCCCAGACCTGGACTAAAGCATCCGCCAACTCCTGGACAGTCTGTGGTGCAACGTGGCGTTGGTGGATGGAGCGAGACATGATGTCCCAGATGTGCTCAATTGGACTCAGGTCTGGGGAACGGGCGGGCCAGTCCATAGCATCAATGCCTTCCTCTTGCAGGAACTGCTGACACACTCCAGCCATATGAGGTCTAGCATTGTCTTGCATTAGGAGGAACCCAGGGCCAACCGCACCAGCATATGGTCTCACAAGGGGTCTGAGGATCTCATCTCGGTACCTAATGGCAGTCAGGCTACCTCTGGCGAGCACATGGAGGGCTGTGCGGCCCCCCAAAGAAATGCCACCCTACACCATGACTGGCCCACCGCCAAACCGGTCATGCTGGAGGATGTTGCAGGCAGCAGAACGTTGTCCACGGCGTCTCCAGACTGTCACGTCTGTCACATGTGCTCAGTGTGAACCTGCTTTCATCTGTGAAGAGCACAGGGCGCCAGTGGCGAATTTGCCAATCTTGGGGTTCTCTGGCAAATGCCAAACGTCCTGCACGGTGTTGGGCTGTAAGCACAACCCCCACCTGTGGACGTCGGGCCCTCATACCACCCTCATGGAGTCTGTTTCTGACCGTTTGAGCAGACACATGCACATTTGTGGCCTGCTGGAGGTCATTTTGCAGGGCTCTGGCAGTGCTCCTCCTGCTCCTCCTTGCACAAAGGTGGAGGTAGCGGTCCTGCTGCTGGGTTGTTGCCCTCCTACGGCCTCCTCCACGTCTCCTGATGTACTGGCCTGTCTCCTGGTAGCGCCTCCATGCTCTGGACACTACGCTGACAGACACAGCAAACCTTCTTGCCACAGCTCGCATTGATGTGCCATCCTGGATGAGCTGCACTACCTGAGCCACTTGTGTGGGTTGTAGACTCTGTCTCATGCTACCACTAGAGTGAAAGCACCGCCAGCATTCAAAAGTGACCCAAACATCAGCCAGGAAGCATAGGAACTGAGAAGTGGTCTGTGGTTACCACCTGCAGAACCACTCCTTTATTGGGGGTGTCTTGCTAATTGCCTATAATTTCCACCTGTTGTCTATTCCATTTGCACAACAGCATGTGAAATTTATTGTCAATCAGTGTTGCTTCCTAAGTGGACAATTTGATTTCACAGAAGTGTGATTGACTTGGAGTTACATTGTGTTGTTTGTGTTCCCTTTATTTTTTTGAGCAGTATACTTGTTTGTACAGATGAATGTGGTACCTTCAGGCATTTAAAAATCGCTCCCAAGGATGAACCAGACTTGTGGAGGTTAACAATAATTTTTCTGAGGTCTTGTCTGATTCTTTAGATTTTCCCATGATGTCAAGCAAAGAGGCACTGAGTTTGAAGGTAGGCCTTGAAGTACATCCACAGGTATACCTCCATTGACTCAAATGATGTCAATTAGCCTATCAGAAGCTTCTAAAGCCATGACATCATTTTTTGGAATTTTCCAAGCTGTTTAAAGGCACAGTCAACTTAGTGTATGTAAACTTCTGACCCACTGGAATTGTGATAATGTGAGTTATAAGTGAAATAATCTGTCTGTAAACAATTGTTAGAAAAATTACTTGTGTCATGCACAAAGCAGATGTCCTAACTGACTTGCCAAATCTATAGTTTTTTAACAAGAAATTTGTGGAGTGGTTGAAAAACAAGTTTTATCGACTCCAACCTAAGTGTATGTAAACTTCCGACTTCAACTGTAAATGCTTTTATAAACGACTTAACGTTAGTAAATTACTGTAAGGTAACAATATTAATATAAAAAATAAATATAACAATTAACAGTTCTAACATCATTTCACCTCTGTCCTCTCACTCCATCATACACACTGAGTGTACATGAACACCTGCCCTTTCCATGAAATATGCAATAACGTTATGTTGGATTACATGGAAATGATATCCATATTTGTGAGTCCATTTCCTTGGAACCATCTTAATAAATTATGTTGCATGAACAAAACAAAAAAAACGAATTTAATTGTATTATGACAGTAGATGTCTGGGAAGGGAAAGGCCCAACGAGCCCAAGAAACAGCGCTGCTACACCCTTGAACAACTACAGGTTCCTTACGAGGAGGTGAAGGCAGGGAGCAGCCTGAGGGAGGTGGCTCATGCCTCCTGTCAGTACCTGTTTACAGGTAGCCAATTGTCCAAAAACATTCCACATAGTTCCACAACTATTGCAGTTGGGTAACATGCCTTTTGGGAGTCCAGTTCATTTTCTTCACCTGTGCACAATCAAGAGCAGAAAGAGAGGCACGCAGGAATGTGGCGTCTCAATTTGGGTTTGAGCATGTCATTTGCAAACAAGTTTGTGTTATTGAGATTTCACAATAATTAAACACACAGCTCTCGCAAATAGGTTGGCACATCAAAGGTATTTCAAGACGTTTACACAGCAAATGTGAAAGCAAAAAATAAAATCTTTGTCAGCAGGTGACGGTTTGCTTGTTTAAATGCAGATCAGAGGTTGGCGCAGTGGTATTCTTTTTATGATTCTGCACATCAGTCTTATGCAATTCATTATTGATTGATTCAGTGTTTGTGTAATTGATGACCACATTGCTATTAGCACACTACTCATGACAAATTATTAATTTATTTTTATTTGACCTTTATTTAACTAGGCAAGTCAGTTAAGAACAAGTTCTTATTTACAATGACGGCCTAGGAACAGTGTGTTAACTGCCTTGTTCAGGGGCAGAACGACAGATTTTTATCTTCAGCTCAGGGATTTGATCTTGCAACCTTTCAGTTACTAGTCCATCGCTCCAACCACTAGGCTACCTGCCACCCCTGAACAAGGCAATAATGGAATATTAGCCATAATAATATTAATACTAATGCTCATTTAAATGAAATTCACGAATAATGAAGGTTTGTGCACCGGTTTATGGTTAAGTTTTTAATCTGGGAGAGAAGCACCACCCCTGGTGGAAAGACACCTTACGGCACACAATGAGCGTCAGAGGGGTCCGTTTTTTAGAATATTTCCTCGAATACTATTGGTCCATTACCATGTCAATCAACGCTTCAATGGAAACGTAGTTTACACCCCAGATTTTGATGCCAACACAGTCGCTACAGTCCCATTAGTTTTCATTGCAGCCTTGTTTTGAATGCGGTTACGCGGCCGATAATTGCTAAAAATGCCAACATCTGATGTGCATACTTACATATTGTAGGTAGATGACGTTCTGATGCCACGAAAAATACAGCACTACACAGAACAAAAGCAGAAAAATACTAAGCACACACTTCCAACAATTTAACAAGTTCAAGTCCAGCAGTCATTTGAAAGAGTTAAGAATTTCAGTGAGACAACTCAAAGGTGAAATCCATTAACGCCAAGAAAATGGAATTCATTGCCCTTGACAATCAACCATTCTCTGTCGTGGATGATGTTGGCTTTCGCCATATGGTCGAGCACCGGTACACACTACCAAATAGGCACTATTTTTCAGATGTTGCCCTACCGGAGTTACACAGTATTGTTGAAACACATCCATGAGCTACTTGCTATGGGGGTCACTGCTGTTAGCTTCACGACTGACATTTGGACCAGCGATGTCAGCCCCATGAGCATGCTGAGTCTGACAGCACAGTGGGTCGAGGATTTCGTACTGAGGAAAGTCGTATTGCATGCTCAATAATGTACTGGTTCTCATACCACTGCTGCCATTTCAATGGCATTTGAGAACATGTTTGAAACTTGGAAACATGAACACATTCCTAGCGCCATTCGAACAACTGACTGGAGAAATAAGCTAATCAAGTGCATCTGCAGCAGACGTGATACCCTCTCATGGCATTGAATTGCCTGCTCAACAAATCTGCAGACACAGACCATGGGGTTAAAACTTACAAAAGTACTCTACAAGAGGCTGTGAACAAGTGATTCGGTGTCATTTGAGCCCCTTTACTGTGTCGCCACCATGCTCGATGCTAGGTACAAGGACCGCTACTTCGATGCAGACAAGAAACAGGGTTTATGTGAAATGTTACAGACATAGCTGGACAAGATGGAAAAGGACACAGTGACAGTGCGCACCGAGGAAGAGTGGGACAGGCAGAGCTGAAACTTCACTGCTTGATGAAATCCTGGTTGAGAATGAAATGACTGAACAAATGAACAACGAAACAGCAGAGCAAGTAAGTGAAAGAACTAGGTTTTGATGATGTTTTACTGGTAATGGGGACATGCGTAAATGCAAACAAAATAACTTTTTGCTCAGTGTGGTGTGTGTGTTACCTTTTTATTTAACTAGGCAAGTCAATTAAGAAATTCTTATTTACAATGACGGCCTACTCTGGCCAAACCCGGAGGACGCTTGGCCAATTGTGCGCCGCTCTATGGGACTCCCAATCATGGCCGGATGTGATACAGCCTGGATTCGAACCAGGGACTGTAGTGACGCCTCTTGCACTGAGATGTGGTGCCTTAGACTGCTGCGTCCGTGTGTGTGTGTGTGTGTTAACTTTAACTACTAGAATGCTTAAAAGGCTACGAAAGTGTTTATATCAGGTATTGGTATGCTTTGTTTTTTTGGCAAGGAAAATATCAGATATCGGTATCGGACAAAAATGTAATATCGGTGCAGCCCTAGTACGGAACACTGTTAGGTACCAGTAACATAACACAATTTGGAAAGAGTCAAGGGGTCTGAACACTTTCTGAATGCACTGTGTAGCCTAGCTCAGTGGCCTTGTGATTAAAGTGCCCACCCTAAGGTTGGGAGTTTGATCTGATGCGTCTCTGCTTGAGACTCAGCATTAAAAAGATAGATGGGGGTAAGGCTCTGTGATAAACTAGTGTCCTGTCCAGGGGGTGTACTTGTACATAGGCTCCTGCTCCTATGAGCTGTTCCAGCTAGCACAAACCAAGGCTTGTGCAAGGCTGGCTACTTTTTTACTATAGCCTGACCTGGTCCTATTGAATTATTAACAAAGGGTCATTGTAATATAAAAAGGTGCCACTGCCATATAATAGGTCTGTGAATGTATCGTAGTAGCTTTTCCACCACGTTCTTGTATTTACTCAGTAGCCCAGTTACCAGTCCAACTCTTGGATGTGTTCTATACTGTGTAGGCTAACGTGAAGAGTAATTTACCAATGCTTTCCAACATTTGAGTATAATGCTATGTCTTCTTTTTCTTCATCCTTGTCCCTCTCCTCCTGCTCCTCCTCCTTCACCTCCTCTCCCAGGCCCAGATAGCCCACCTGGTCCTGGAGGATGGTACCCGGATGAAGGGCTTCTCCTTTGGGGATGAACGCTCTGCTGCTGGGGAGCTGGTCTTCAACACTGGCCTGGTGGGGTAAGAGATCAGTCTTGTCTAAATCACCATTAACAGTCAGTCATCATCATTGCTAAAGTGCATGGATCACAGTATGTTTACATTGTGGGAGACAATTTTGTCCTAACCAGGGGACAGGTAAGCAGTTTTTCCAACTCCTATGGTCACTCTCATACCAAACATGACAACAACCAGCACAAATAGGTTACCTATGTATATCTATAATAAGTACACATTTCTATAGGTACCCAGAGGCTTTGACTGACCCCAGCTACAGAGGTCAGATCCTGACCCTGACCTACCCCATAGTGGGGAACTACGGCGTTCCAAACACTCAGGAGCTGGATGAGCTGGGCCTGAGGAGGAACATCGAGTCAGACCGTATACAGGTGGGTCTGTTATGTTATCGTGTGTGTGTGTGTGTGTGTGTGTGTGTGTGTGTGTGTGTGTGAACATGTCTTTGTTAGTGATGTGCGGGTTGACTCATAACCCGCAGTCCCAGTGGGTATATCTGTGGGCGGATGGGTTTAGGGTCATGACATATTGTGTGTATGAAGGGCGGGTGGGTGGCGGGCAGGTTCAATAAAGAGAAAACAATGCATTAAAAAAAATATTCTGGGCCTCCCGAGTGGCGCAGCGGTCTGTGTCACTGCCGGCCGTGACCAGGAGACCCATGAGGCAGCGCACAATTGGCCAAGCGTCACCCGGGTTTGGGGAGGGTTTGGCCTGCTGGGATGTCCTTGTCCCATCGCGCTCTAGCGACTCCTTGTGGCGGGCCGGGCACATGCATGCTGACTTCGGTCGCCAGCTGTACAGTGTTTCCTCCAACACATTGGTGCGGCTGGCTTCCGGGTTAAGCGAGCAGTGTGTCAAGAAGCAGTGCGGCTTGGCAGGGTCGTGTTTCAGAGTATGCATGGCTCTCGACTTTCGCCTCTCCCGAGTCCGTACGGGAGTTGCAGCGATGGGACAAGATTGGAACTACCAATTGGATACCACAAAATTGGGGAGAAAAAGGGGTACAAAACGAAATAAATAAATGAATGTATAATTCTGGGGCGTCCCGAGTAGCGCAGTGGTCTAAGGCACTGCATTGCAGTGCGGATGCGCCACTACAGCCGGGAGCCCCACAATTGGCCCAGCATTGTCTGGGTTAGGGGAGAGTTTGGGGGATTTCATTGGCTCATCTCACTCTAGTGACCCCTTGTCGGGCCGACCGCCTGCAAGCCGATACATTAGTTTGGCTCACTTCCGGGTTAAGCGAGCGGTGTGTTAACAAGCAGCGAGGCTTGGTGAAAATGCACGCCAAATGCTTTTGGGAATTTGGGAAGAAAAAGTTAACGTTGATCCACTGAGGCAAAAAGGACAATGTCAGAGTTTAATTCAATAAGAGAAAAGCTGCAAAATGGAGAGTTGAGATAAATAGGAGGGCCAGAATAGTAGCCTAATGTTTGGGAAAGATGTGGTAAAAGAGCAGTGTTTTGTTATGCTATGTTTTAAAGTTGGCAGCTCCTTTGCTTCGCTGTTAGTCAAGTCAATCTTTTAGGGTATTTAAAGTGCATATTACAAGGTCTCATACTCTTTACAGAGGAAATAAATAATAGCTTTATTAGGTTGATAACTCAAGTGTTGGGTTTGTGTTGTGACTCATGTTGGGTTTGTGTTGTGATCTCTGTAGGTATCTGGACTCTTGGTGCAGGATTACAGTCATGAGTACAGCCACTGGAACTCTGTCAAGTCCCTGGGACAGTGGCTACAGGAGGAGAAGGTAGTAGAGACAGCATTACAGTCCTTAACGTCTTCTAACATAGTCAACATAAGTCCCCAGCGTTACAGTTCTCATCAGTGGTGGGTCCGCCCTCAAAAAGGAGATTTTCTTTTTATTAATTGCGAAATAAAATAACTTTTTTGAGTGCAGACCCACTACTAATGAATTTGATGTTTTACTTTTGGCTAATGCACCAGTTCTGATTACAGTGGTTTAAAGAAACTTTTGAAAACATGGCACTTCGACTCATTTTCTGACAGCACAAGTCTTACTGCAATTTTAATGTTGTCAAATGGCAATTAGTATTTTCTCATTGTTTGAAAGGTCCCTGCATTGTTTGGAGTGGATACTAGGATGCTGACCAAGATCATCAGAGACAAGGTAAAAGTGTTTTTACTGTAAGCCTTGTCAAAGCCAGAATGGCCTATAGGGCAGGAGCCTATCTCCTGTCTATGTAGCTTGAGGCAGCTTGATGTACAAGTACACTCCCTGGACAGGAAGCTAGTCTTGTTACTGCTTTACTCTGATTGTATTTAAAGAAACATGACTATTTGTCCTCTTGAAGAAAAAAGCTGTTTTTGACAGAAAATATCTCTTTATTTTGTGACCAGGGTACAGTGTTGGGGAAGATCGAGTTTGAGGGCCATCCAATAGAGATATCAGACCCTAACCAGCAGAACATTGTAGCAGAAGTCTCAACAAAGGTACGTTCTGACTGCTATACAATCAAGTGTATGCTGTTATTATGGATATGATTCTGCTGCAAAACATATTCCCCCCTGTTGATGATGATGATATACTTTCATTGTTCTTGTATGTTTCCAGGAGACCAGAGTGTTTGGGAAAGGTAACCCCATCAAAGTGGTGGCTGTTGACTGTGGCATCAAACACAACATCATCAGGTTGCTTGTTAAGGTGAGAAAGGGAGACTAGAGGAGAAAGTTCACCATTGATCTAATCTGGCTAATCCAAGATGGCGTAGCAGTCAGACGTCTTTGTCCTTCGTCCTGTCGTGTCCCATGTATATATATTTTTATATATTTTTCTTCGCATATCTTTTTATATTTTTCTAACACCTTACTTCAAAATACTCTCCTGCAACCCGCCTCACCCAATGTGGTGTGGACCTGCTTTTTCTCTAAAGTATTTTTCTCTTCCTCTATTACTGGAATCTCCAACATAAACTAGCCAGCTAACGGTCATCAGCTAACCGTTAGCTCGGAAAGCTCTCGCCAGTTTGTACAATGCAATTCAACCAGAGCATACCGGACCTATTTTTCTCTCCATATCCTCGGATTCCTACCGCAAGCTCTGAACCTTATCTTCCGACCTTCTCAGCTAACGTCCCCTGAATGCTACCTGTCTAGAGCACAACGGACTGTTAGCTTACGAGGCCCATCGAATACATTCCAAAGCTACTAGCTAGCAGTCAGCTATCCTTTGCTAGCGGTCATCAGCTACCTTTATCCCGGACAACTCTCGCCAGTCTGTACAGCGCGACTCAAACCAGAGCTAGTCGGACTTATTCTTCTCCATATCTCCGGATTCCTACCGCAAGCTCTGAACCTATTTTAAAAAAAAATTATTATATGTATATATGTATTTTTTTTCACCTAGAATTATAGCAGCTAACGTCCCCTGAACGCACAGCCGCTTATCCGCGGCCTGCTAGCTATCTAAAGCACATTGGACTGCTGGCTTAAGAGGCCCTTCGGACATATTTCTTTGGCCACTATACATATTTTGCCAATTGGCCTGGTTTACCACACGGAGCCCTGCTGATCAGTCCGCTGATGTAACTGCACAAGGAGGCCACAACAGACTTTCCTCCGTCGCGTCGCCCCTCTAAGGCCCGCCGCTAGCTGCCTGAAGCCACGCACTGGACTCTCATGATCACCCGGCTACGCATGCCTCTCCCTAACGTCACCATGCCTTGTCCATTGCTGTTTTGGTTTGTAACTATTGTTTTATTTCACTGTAGAGCCTCTAGCACTGCTCAAAACGCCTCGGCTAACAATTTAGTTCCACCTCCCACACACGCAGTGACATCACCTGGTTTAAATGCTATTTCTAGAGACAATATCTCTTTCATTATCACTATATGCACAGGCTTACCCCCACTGTATTCACATCCTACTATAACTTTGTCTGTACATTATGCCTTGAATATATTCTACCGTGCCCAGAAATCTGCTCCTTTTACTCTCTGTTCTGAACGTGCTAGACGTCCAGTTCTGTTAGCCTTTAGCCGTACCCTTATCCCACTCCTCCTCTGTTCTTCTGGTGATGTAGAGGTTAATCCCGGCCCTGCAGTGTCTAGCTCCACTCCCATCCCCCAGGCTCTCTCATTTGTTGACTTCTGCAACCGTAAAAGCCTTGGTTTCATGCATGTTAACATTAGAAGCCTCCCTAAGTTTGTTTTATTCACTGCCCTAGCACACTCCACCAATCCGGATGTCCTAGCCGTGTCTGAATTCTGGCTTAGGAAGACCACCAAAAACCTTGAAATTTCCATCCCTAACTATAAAATTTTCCGACAAGATAGAACTGCCAAAGGGGGCGGTGTTGCAATCTACTGCAAAGATAACCTGCAGTCTTACTATCCAGGTCTGTACCCAAACAATTTGAGCTCCTACTTCTAAAAATGAACTTTTCCAGAAACAAGTCTCTCACCGTTGCCGCTTGCTATAGACCACCCTCTGCCCCCAGCTGTGCCCTCGACACCATATGTGATTTGATTACCCCCCATCTATCTTCTGAGCTCGTGCTGCTAGGTGAAATAAACTGGGACATGCTTAACACCCCAGCCATCCTACAATCTAAGCTTGATGCCCTCAACCTCACACAACTTATCAATGAACCTACCAGATGTCACCCCAAATCCGTAAACACGTGCACCCTCATAGATATCATCCTAACTAACTCGCCCTCCAAATATACCTCTGCTGTTTTCAACCAAGATCTCAGCGATCACTGCCTCATTGCCTGCATCCGTAATGGGTCTGCGATCAAACGACCACCCCTCATCACTGTCAAACGCTCCCTAAAACACTTCTGCCAGCAGGCCTTTCTAATCGACCTGGCCGGGGGTATCCTGGAATGACATCGACCTCATCCCGACAGTAGAGAATGCCTGGTTGTTCTTTAAAAGTGCCTTCCTCACCATCTTAAATAAGCATGCCCCATTCAAAAAATGTAGAACCAGGAATAGATATAGCCCTTGGTTCACTCCAGACCTGTCTGCCCTTGACCAGCACAAAAACATCCTGTGGCGTTCTGCATTAGCATCGAATAGCCCCCGTGATATGCAACTTTTCATGGAAGTTAGGAACCAACATACACAGGCAGTTAGGAAAGCTAAGGCTAGCTTTTTTTAAACAGAAATTTGCATCCTGCAGTACAAACTCAAAAAAGTTCTGGGACACTGTAAAGTCCATGGAGAATAAGAGCACCTCCTCCCAGCTACCCACTGCTCTGAGGCTAGGAAACACTGTTACAACCGATAAATCCACTATAATTGAGAATTTCAATAAGCATTTCTGTCACGGTTGTCGTCGGTGAAGGAGGACCAAAACGCAGCAGGTATGTGCAGGCTCATCTTGACTTTTATTAACTATCAAAATGAACACCAAAATAACAAACAGAAATACGGTCTACAAAAAAACAGTCTGGTAAGGCACAAGGCTAAACACAGAACAATCTCCCACCAAAATACAAGACAAACACACCCAACTAATATACGACTTCCAATCAAAGGCAACACCAAACATCTGCCTTCAATTGGAAGTCCAACCCCAATTAACTCAACATAGAACCACACACACTAGACTAAACATAGAAATACATGAAAACCAAACAGTGCCCAAAAACCCCGGAAATACTTATTCAAACACCCTTTTAACAAACACACCACCCTGAACCACATAAAACAAATACCCTCTGCCACGTCCTGACCAAACTACAATACTAATTAACCCTTATACTGGCCAGGACGTGACAATTTCTCTACAGCTGGCCATGCTTTCCACCTGGCTACCCCTACCCCGGTCAACTGCCTGGCACCCTCCACAGCAACCCACCCAAGCCCCAACCATTTCTCCTTCACCCAAATCCAGATGATGTTCTGAAAGAGCTGCAAAATCTGGACCCCTACAAATCAGCCGGGTTAAACAATCTGGACCCTCTCTTTCTAAAATGATCTGCCGAAATTGTTGCAACCCCTATTACTAGCCTGTTCACCTCTCTTTCGTATCGTCTGAGATTCCCAAAGATTGGAAAGCTGCCGTGGTCATCCCCGTCTTCAAAGGGGGAGACACTCTAGACCCAAACTGCTACAGACCTATATCTATCCTACCCTGCATCTCTAAGGTCTTCGAAAGCCAAGTTAACAAACAGATTACCGACCATTTTGAATCACACCGTACCTTCTCCGCTATGTAATCTCAACTTCTCCTGAAGTTGCCGGAGTCTGCAACCTTTCTCATGTGGAATGCCAGTTTGTCTTACAATTTCTACCAATCTGCCTGCCAGTTATGGTTTTCATATGCAGATTTTTGTGAAACAGTTTCATTTAATTTATAATAATGTCTCTATATCTCAATCATTGTCATGTGGTTAATCAAAATTAGATCATTTCAGAAGAACAGAATAGCATACTTTGAGTTGTCCTGATGTGGCTATGACTAATGGCTGTGGGCTACACTAGTTCATTTAGCAGACAACATTTGCTTAGAATTTAATGCCATTATTTTATATTATTTCATAGTATGAAGAATACAATTGAACAAAGCTGAATGAAATAGAAAGGATATTTTCTCCAAACGATTTGAGGGAGTGCGGACATGCTGTTATTCTGTTTTGAGCGGTTAACAGAGAAACAGGTCCTCCTATATGCTTAATTTAGAGTTATTAATGCAACTTTAGTTGTTCTACAAATGTTGGGCTATATGTTTTGATTTTGAATACATTGTGAGGCTGCATGATGCGATGATTTGAAAAAGTTGCTTGAAAGGCATGAGCTCTGCTTTCTTATTTGCGCAGGCGGTGCACACTACATTAGTCTCTCATTCACCATTTGAGAAGTACTTGATAATGCCTCAAATTGCACCCTACATTTTTTATATTTTGCAGCCAGTGGCCGTTGTGCCCTTGGCCCGGAGTGCTGCTCGCTCCTAAGCACCTCCCACTCACATGGCTCTCCATCATGTGATGGGGTCTTTCTCACATGCTACAAGTGAAGATGGACACAACTGCGCGCGTCCTTATCTAATTTCGAGGTGCATATTGTGAGAACTGTCCACATTTGCTTTTCGTCAGTCAACAAGATGAGTAGCCCTAACGAACAGCAAAAGCACTAGCCTATGTCAATCTATTATACCCCCCATAGTACAAAAGTCAACCTATTCTGTGTGATAAATAAATATTCCAAACATAATCTGGGATAGTAGTGGCATGCGGTAGATCCCAAATTAATACAACCACTAGCATCAAAACACATTTTTTATGCAATGTTGCTGACGCAACAGAGCAGAACATTTAGCTTAAGATGTTGATAAACTATTAGGCTATTTCTTCACATTATAAGCGCAGCAATACTTACATGGCAGGAGGCTATAAGAGCAAATGTTCCATTAGCAGGAAACCTCCATTATCAAAAGTGACTGCAAATGCGATTACACATGTAATGCTTTTACTATAAAGGTGCCTTTTTATTTTGAAAATTATCTTCCCAAACTTGAAACTCACACCCTGGTTATGTATGCCAGTTAGGCGCTAAACCTCTTGTAAAGTGGATTAATGTGCTTAATTTTAAGAAGTTATTAGGACACTTTAGTTATGATACAAACCTTATCAAAACATATAGGCCTATTGGCAAGGCTACATGAGTTGTGGCTCGGGTGGTTGATGTCCTTGATCTTTTTGACCTTCCTGTGACATCGGGTGCTGTTGGTTTCCTTGAGGGCAGGTAGTTTGCCCCTGGTGATGCGCTGGGCACCACCCTCTGGAGAGCCCTGCGGTTGTGGGTGGTGCAGTTGCAGTACCAGGTGGTGATGCTCTCAATTGTGCATCGGTAAAAGTTTGTGAAGGTTTTAGGGGCCAAGCCAAATTTCTTCAGCCTCCTTAGGTTGAAGAGGCGCTGTTACGCCTTCTTCACTACACGGTCTGTGTGGGTGGACCATTTCAGTTTGTCGTTGATGTGTACGCAGAGGAACTTGAAGCTTTCCACCTTCTCCACTGCAGTCCCGTCAATGTGGATAGGAACGTGCTCCCTCTGCTGTTTGCTGAAGTCCACGATCAGCTCCTTTTTGTTTTGTTGACGTTGAGTGAGAGGTTATTTTCCTGGCACCACTCTCCCAGGGCCCTCCACCCCTCCCTGTAGTCTGTCTCGTCATTGTTGGTAGTCAGGCCTACTACTGTTGTGTCGTCTGCAAACTTGATGATTGAGTTGGAAGCGTACGTGGCCATGCAGTCATGGGTGAACAGGGAGTACAGGAGGGGGCTGAGCACGCACCCTTTTGGGGCCCCTGTGTTGAGGATCAGCGACGTGGAGGGGTTGTTTCCTACCTTCCTGCCTGTCAGGAAGTCCAGGACCCAGTTGCACAGGGCGGGGTTCAGACCCAGGGCTTCAAGCTTAGTGATGAGCTTGGAGGGTACTATGGTGTTGAATGCTGAGCTATAGTTAATGAACAGCATTCTTACATAGATATTCCTCTTGTCCAGATTGGATAGGGCAGTGTGCAGTGCGATGATGATTGCATCGTTTGTGTATCTATAGGGGCAGTAAGCAAATTGAAGTGGGTCTAGGGTGTCAGGTAAGGTAGAGGTGATATGATCCTTAACTAGCCTATCAAAGCACTTCATGATGACAGAAGTGAGTGCTACGGGGCGATAGCCGTTTAATTCAGTTACCTTTGCTTTCTTGGGTACAGGAACAATGATGGACATCTTCAAGCAAGTGGGCACAGCAGACTGGGATAGGAAGAGATTGAATATATGTCAGCTGGTCTACGCATGCTCTGAGGATGCGGCTAGGGACACCGTCTGGGCCGGCAGCCTTGCGAGGGTTAACACGCTTAAATGTCTTACTCACGTCGGCCACAGAGAGGGAGCGCCCACAGTCCTTGGTAGTGGGCTACGTCGGTGGCACTGTGCTATCCTCAAAGTGGGCGAAGAAGGTGTTTAGCTTGTCCAGAAGCAGTGCGTTGGTGTCCGCGACATGGCTGGTTTTCCCTTTGTAGTCCGTGATTGTCTGTAGACCCTGCCACATACGTCTCGTGCCTGAGCCTTGGAATTGGGACTCCACATTTTCTCTGTACTGACGTTTTTGATTACTACATTGTTTGTATTCGGCCATATTCCCAGTCACCTTGCCATAGTTAAATGCGGGGGTTCAGGCTTTCAGTTTTGCGGGAATGCTGCCATCTATCCATGGTTTCTGGTTTGGGTAGGTTTTAATAGAGACCGTGGGTACAACATATCCTATTGTCGTGTCTTTGACTGATTAAATTATATGACATGCTATTTCATCAAATCAATTACCTAACATTTAATTGATTACGTGATTTAATTAAACCATGCAATAATTAAACCATTAATAACCTGGGGCACTACGGAAGCATTAATTTATATAGAGCGGTTATCTCCCAAATCCACTCTCTTAAAGATCTGAAGATCTTTTATATCAATAGTAGTCAATTATTAATCGTCACCTCGATCGGTCTCATTCTGATTGTCGTAAGTACTTGGTTTTCTGCTTGAACCTTAGCAAATAAGTTGAATCAGCAATACACAAATTGGCTTAATTATTTATTTACTAAATACCTAACTAATCACACAGAATTACATATGTATATATACACTGCTCAAAAAAATAAAGGGAACACTTAAACAACACATCCTAGATCTGAATGAAAGAAATAATCTTGTTAAATACTTTTTTCTTGACATAGTTGAATGTGCTGACAACAAAATCACACAAAAATGGAAAATCCAATTTATCAACCCATGGAGGTTTGGATTTGGAGTCACACTCAAAATTAAAGTGGAAAACCACACTACAGGCTGATCCAAATTTGATATAATGTCCTTAAAACAAGTCAAAATGAGGCTCAGTAGTGTGTGTGGCCTCCACGTGCCTGTATGACCTCCCTACAACGCCTGGGCATGCTCCTGATGAGGTGGCGTATTGTCTCCTGAGGGATCTCCTCCCAGACCTGGACTAAAGCATCCGCCAACTCCTGGACAGTCTGTGGTGCAACGTGGCGTTGGTGGATGGAGCGAGACATGATGTCCCAGATGTGCTCAATTGGATTCAGGTCTGGGGAACGGGCGGGCCAGTCCATAGCATCAATGCCTTCCTCTTGCAGGAACTGCTGACACACTCCAGCCACATGAGGTCTAGCATATGGTCTCACAAGGGGTCTGAGGATCTCATCTCGGTACCTAATGGCAGTCAGGCTACCTCTGGCGAGCACATGGAGGGCTGTGCGGACCCCCAAAGATATGCCACCCCTCACCATGACTGACCCACCGCCAAACCGGTCATGCTGGAGGATGTTGCAGGCAGCAGAACGTTCTCCACGGCGTCTCCAGACTCTGTCACGTCTGTCACATGCTCAGTGTGAACCTGCTTTCATCTGTGAAGAGCACAGGGCGCCAGTGGCGAATTTGCCAATCTTGGTGTTCTCTGGCAAATGCCAAACGTCCTGCACGGTGTTGGGCTGTAAGCACAACCCCCACCTGTGGACGTCGGGCCCTCATACCACCCTCATGGAGTCTGTTTCTGACCGTTTGAGCAGACACATGCACATTTGTGGCCTGCTGGAGGTCATTTTGCAGGGCTCTGGCAGTGCTCCTCCTGCTCCTCCTTGCACAAAGGCGGAGGTAGCGGTCCTGCTGCTGGGTTGTTGCCCTCCTACGGCCTCCTCCACGTCTCCTGATGTACTGGCCTGTCTTCTGGTAGCGCCTCCATCCTCTGGACACTACGCTGACAGACACAGCAAACCTTCTTGCCACAGCTCGCATTGATGTGCCATCCTGGATGAGCTGCACTACCTGAGCCACTTGTGTGGGTTGTAGACTCCGTCTCATGTTACCACTAGAGTGAAAGCACCGCCAGCATTCAAAAGTGACCAAAACATCAGCCAGGAAGCATAGGAACTGAGAAGTGGTCTGTGGTCTCCACCTGCAGAACCACTCCTTTATTGTGGGTGTCTTGCTTATTGCCTATAATTTCCACCTGTTGTCTCTTCCATTTGCACAACAGCATGTGACATTTATTGTCAATCAGTGTTGCTTCCTAAGTGGACAGTTTGATTTCACAGAAGTGTGATTGACTTGGAGTTACATTGTGTTGTTTAAGTGTTCCCTTTATTTTTTTGAGCAGTATATATACACAGGATAGATCACACATCGATTACTAATCATGTCATGAAAAGCCCCTAGTGGGCTAACCCGATATGACGGCTGGTTACACAAAGGAAGGGGTTGAGTTTGAATAAAGGAGCGGGTAGACTGAGGGACAAAGGGGTTGAATCTCTATCGGACCTTGAGAAGCTATGCTACAGTAAATACAGAATCTTATGCATTCTAATAACCGCCCATTCGGAAAAGGAAAATGCAAGATATATATATTTATTCTGAGCTGCGCTTCGATAGATGGGTCGAAGATGGAAGATCACCATTGTCCTTTGAATAATCTTTCTGGTGGTAGTGTTGTAGAGCGGATACGTTAAAATAGCCTGTCGTTCTTTGGAGATTGTCTGTCTTTTCCTAGGCCACGTACGTTTACAGCTGCAGCTGCTAACTCGTTGTCTAGGATGTATCACTTCTTTAGTGAATAATCGTTCAAAGTTCATACCAAGTTGCCATAATCAGCTCGTGCTATATTCTGGCTGGTCAAAGTTGAAATTCACCATTCCAGCGGGGTGATCATCACCCCCACATTGAAATTTGCCCTTTTAAACGTATGGACACCAGTCCTCACGTCGTTGTGAACTAAATGTTAATTTCGTTAGGTTGTAGTTGAAATTCGCCCTTTTAAACATATGGACACCAGTCCTTACATCATCGGGAACTGAGTTTGACTTCTGTCAACGGGCTTTTGTACTGGAGAAGAGAAGGGTATGTTTCATAGTTCTCAACCAATGTCTGTTCACTTGGGCAGGGCCACTGAGTGGGCCTACGTTTGACTTATTTAGGAGGCTAAAATTACATTTGACCTTTTCACAAATAGTTTCATATTTAAACATTTAAATTGCACAACAATTCCATGTGAATCTGATAACTAAAATATGTAGACTTTCCAAGATACAATTTATGTTGTCCTATCATCAGATATAATGTCCCAGACACTAAATGATCTGAGATAATTTTCTTTAAGTACCAACGGACACTTTCAACTGGTTGAGAAAGGGAAATATTGTTCCATTCCCCAACCTTTTGATGTTACCATACTCTCTCTATGTTAACAAAGGGCTTTCCAAGAGTCCGTTCTGTAGAGTGGAGAGAAAAGGGGGAAAGGTATTTATGGGGGGGGTCATAAACCTCACCCAACAGGGCAACATCATGACACTATACAGTTCCTGATGAACTCAGTCACCGTATCCGTGTATTCGTCAATGTTATTCTCAGAGGCTACCCAGAACATATCCCAGTCTGTGTGATCAAAACAGTCTTGAAGCATGGATTCCGATTGGTCAGACCAGCGTTGAATAGATCTTAGCACGGGTACTTCCTGTTTGAGTTTATGCCTATAGGAAGGGAGAAGCAAAATGGAGTCGTGATCAGATCAGGAGGGAGAGCAGGGGAGGGCCTTTTAGGCATTTCCAAAAGTTGAGTAGCAGCTGTCCAATGTTTTTCCAGAGCGAGTACTACAGTGTTGGTAGAACTTCGGTAGCGTTTTGCTCAAATTTTCTTTGTTAAAATAGCAGCATGAATAGAATTGATGATAATAAGTGTCTCTCTCTGTCTCTCTGTCTGTATGCTGTAGCGTGGTGCTGAGGTCCATCTGGTGCCCTGGAACCAGGACCTGA
The DNA here is from genome assembly GCF_901001165.1 of Salmo trutta. Lineage (NCBI taxonomy): Eukaryota > Metazoa > Chordata > Actinopteri > Salmoniformes > Salmonidae > Salmo > Salmo trutta. The sequence continues at coordinate 25,758,732 of NC_042980.1, read as the reverse complement.
TGAGTCTGGAGTACGATGGCCTGTTCATCTCCAACGGCCCTGGGGATCCCTCTCTGGCAGGAGACCTCATACAGAACGTCCGCAAGGTAACATTACCTGCTGCCCATTGCACTACAGAGGGAAGAGAATTAGATGAAGAGAACAGTTTACAAAGGACTTATAAAACCATTTAGGTGTGTTACCATGATAAAAGATGTGATTGCTCAAAATACATCTAAGTCATACTTTATTAGAGAGTGCTTGCCGCATTTTGATTTCTTTAAACTAATTGTTGTAAACTAGTTGGAAGGTGGTTTCATATGACTACATTATTCTCATCATTGCTCTCCCTCTGGTCTATTCCCCTTCATCCTACCACCTCCCTGGCTGTGTTGTTCATCTCTAGGTCCTGGAGAGTGACCGGCCACAGCCTGTCTTTGGTATCTGTATGGGCAACCAGATCACAGCATTGGCTGCAGGGGCCCAGTCCTACAAACTGCCCATGGGTAACAGGTAAACTACACATGCATTGCAGGTAGGGCTGTTTTGGTGACCGTATTACCGACTGTCATTAGTTATGATCGCAGTAAAATTCCATGTGACCGTTGAGTCAGTGTTCTCTGACTCAACGGACATGTGTTGGTCGTACCCAATGACCATCATGTCGCTAATGGCCTGATACTCAGGGCTCTATTGTCCCTATAACCCAGGGATGGGCAACTGGTGGCCTGCGACCCCCCTTTTGAAGGCCCTCTGATCAATTCCATGAAGACTGCAGCCCTAATTGCAGGACACGTATTAGCGTCCTTCTTGCCAGCTGATTCTTTCATCATTAGGGTCTTGCTCTGTTGAAGTTAACCCTCTACCTTAGGGGAATTGAAGAGATATTAGAACTCTATAGGCTGGTTTCCTGGACCTAGATTAAGACTAATTCTGGACTAAAAAGTACTTTCAATGGAGATACTCTATTTAGCATTATTTTTAGTGTAGGAGTAGATTTCATCTTTGTCTGGGAAACTGGCCCTCTAAGTCTGTGGCTACTAAGATGTAACTGCATATCATTTTTAATGATGTTTATTGTTCTCCAGAGGTCAGAACCAGCCTGTACTCAACGTGATGACGGGCCAGGCCTTCATCACAGCCCAGAACCATGGTTACGGCATTGACAGCACCTCTCTACCACCTGGATGGAGCCCGCTGTTTGTTAACGCCAACGACGGAACCAACGAAGTCTGTTTTGTGTTCCGACACGACACGAAACACACTCTCTTGGGTTTTGTGATAGATACAGCATGATTGTTTTGAATGATTAGGTTCAGTTGTATTTATTTGTCTTAGCTCCGTACTCTCTAGAAAACAAACATTGTTACCGAATGGATGGACTATACTGGTTAAACAAAGATTAAGTGAACTTCTACCTAAGTTTATAGCTATGTTTTTTTTTTTTTTTTTTTTACAACAAACTTAGTCGTTCAAAACTGTGTATCTTGTTGTTGTGTCCCAGGGCATCATGCACGACACCAAGCCAGTCTTCACGGCTCAGTTCCACCCAGAAGCTAAAGGAGGACCTACAGACACTGAGGTAAAGTTGCTCTACAAACAGATACAATTAAACTATTGATCACTGCAAAACACCCCTGTTGTGCCTTGGCTATTTAAGTACACAGGAAATACTTTTTCCTGCGCAGGATGGACAGTCCACAGTAGAAGTCAGACAAAACTATATTTTCTGTGATTCATAGTTCATTTTCACTGTCTTTTTTGCAGTTCCTATTTGATGCATTCATATCCCTGATAAAGAATGGGAAGGAGGCCAACATTGTGTCAGTCATGCCCAAGAAGCCTGCTATCCCACCTAGGACTCCGGTAAGATACTAACTAATGAAAGGTACAACACAGTCAAAAATCATTCTACTTCATCAAGATAGAGGGCCAAAAATCTGTATGCATTTTTCATCTGCGATTCTATTTTGTGGCTCAGTTGGTAAGAGAATGGCGCTTGAAACGCCAGGGTCATAGGTGAGGGACGGCTCATAATGATGGCTGGTACGGAGCAAATGGAAACCATGTATTTGATACCATTCCGCTCCAGCCATTACCATAAACGCATCCTCCCCAATTAAGGTGCCACCAACCTCCTGTGATGTACAGTATATAAACATACTAACATGTATGTACTAATACTCAGTGCTTGACTTTGACTGAAATAGGTGCCGTTAATCATTTTGGGTGCGGGTACTGTTTATATTTAGGTGCAGGAGCTCCACAATACTGTTGAGCTAATATTTTATAAGAGGTGCAGGAACTCAAGCAGTAGAAAATTTGAGGTGCCCGTACTCAGCTCTGGTGAGCTCCTGCCCAAGTCAAGCGCTGCTAATACTGTATTATTAATGTCTCCTTGTGTTTTTCTTAATGCAGGTTTCCAAGGTGCTGGTGCTGGGGTCTGGAGGTCTGTCCATTGGTCAGGCTGGGGAGTTTGACTACTCTGGATCACAGGCTGTCAAAGCCATGAAGGTGAGAGGGCCTAGGAGAGCCCGTCAAGAGAGGCTGAACCAGATCTAGGAGAGCCCGTCAAGAGAGGCTGAACCAGATCTAGGAGAGCCCGTCAAGAGAGGTTGAACCAGATCTAGGAGAGCCCGTCAAGAGAGGTTGAACCAGATCTAGGAGAACCAGTCAGGAGAGGCTGAACCAGATCTAGGAGAGCCAGTCAGGAGAGGCTGAACCAGATCTAGGAGAACCAGTCAGGAGAGGCTGAACCAGATCTAGGAGAGCCAGTCAGGAGAGGTTGAACCAGATCTAGGAGAACCAGTCAGGAGAGGCTGAACCAGATCTAGGAGAGCCAGTCAGGAGAGGCTGAACCAGATCTAGGAGAACCAGTCAGGAGAGGCTGAACCAGATCTAGGAGAGCCCGTCAAGAGAGGCTGAACCAGATCTAGGAGAGCCCGTCAAGAGAGGCTGAACCAGATCTAGGAGAGCCAGTCAGGAGAGGTTGAACCAGATCTAGGAGAACCAGTCAGGAGAGGCTGAACCAGATCTAGGAGAGCCAGTCAGGAGAGGCTGAACCAGATCTAGGAGAACCAGTCAGGAGAGGCTGAACCAGATCTAGGAGAGCCCGTCAAGAGAGGCTGAACCAGATCTAGGAGAGCCCGTCAAGAGAGGCTGAACCAGATCTAGGAGAGCCAGTCAGGAGAGGCTGAACCAGATCCGATCAAGCTTGTCCAAAAGTTACAAAAAAATAAAATAGTTACTTACAACAAACAAAGAAGCAGAGGCTCACATGTACATTGCATTCGGAAAGTATTCAGACCCCTTGACTTTTTCCAAATTTTGTTACGTTACAGTCTTATTCTAAAATTGATTAAATAGTTGTTTTTCTTTATCAATCTACACCCCATAATGAAAAAGCTAAAACAGGTTTTTAGTCATTTTTGCAAATGTATTAAACATTTAGAAAGGAAATATCACATACATACGTTTTCAGACCCTTTAGTCAGTACTTTGTTGAAGCACCTTTGGCAGTGATTACAGCTTCGAGTATTCTTGGGTATGACGCTACAAGCATGGCACACCTGTATTTGGGAACTTTCTCCCATTCTTCTGCAGATCCTCTCAAGCTCTGTCAGGTTGGTTGGGGAGCGTCGCTGCACAGCTATTTTCAGGTCTCTCCAGAGATGTTCAATCGGGTACAAGTCCGGGTTCTGGCTGGGCCACTCAAGGACATTCAGAGACTTGTCCCTGAAGCCACTTCTGCATTGTCTAGGCTGTGTGCTTTGGGTCATTGTCCTGTTGGAAGGTGAACCTTCGCCCCAGTCTGAGGTCTTGAGTGCTCTGGAGCAGGTTTTCATCAAGGATCTCTCTGTACTGTGCTACGTTCATCTTTCCCTCGATCCTGACTAGTCTCCCTGTCCCTGCCACTGAACAACATCCCCACAGTATGACGCTGGCTCTACCATGCTTCACCATAGGGATGGTGCCAGGTTTCCTCCAGATGTGACGCTTGGCATTCAGGCCAAAGAGTTCAATCTTGGTTTCATCAGACCAGAGAATCTTGTTTCTCATGGTCTGAGAGTCCTTTAGGTGCCTTTTGGCAAACTCCAAGTGGGCTGTCATGTGCCTTTTACTGACGAGTGGCTTCCGTATGGCCACTCTACAATAAAGGCCTGATTGGTGAAGTGCTGCAGAGATGGTTGTCCTTCTGGAAGGTTCTCTCATCTTCGCAGAGGAACTCTGGAGCTTTGTCATAGTGACCATCGGGTTCTTGGTCACCTCCTTTACCAAGGCCCTTCTCCCCCGATTGCTCAGTCTGGCTGGGCGGCCAGCTCTAGGAAGAGTCGTGGTGGTTCAAAACTTATTTAGAGTCTCATAGCAAAGGGTCTGAATACTTATGTAAATAAGGTATTTGTTTTACATTTTTTGATAGATTTGCGAAAATGTCGAAAAACCTGTTTACGCTTTGTCATTATGGGGTATTGTGTAGATTGATGAGGAAAAACATTTCTTTAATCCATTTTAGAATAAGGCTGTAACTTAACAAAATATGGAAAAAGTCAAGGGGTCTGAATACTTTCTGAATACACTGTATTTGCCTTGTTTTTTAGCCTGGTTTGTTTGTGCAGTACAGCCAACTCCTATAGTCATTGTCATGATAGCAGAGAACACAAACTGAGACCAGGCTATGTGTGTATGACAATCTCCACAAATGTCTTCAGTCAAATCGAACATCAACATTTCTATGTCCTGTGTGTGTGTGTGTCTTCCCTCCTTGCGTGTGTGTGTTCCAGGAGGAGAACGTGAGGACGGTGCTGATGAATCCGAACATAGCATCGGTGCAGACCAACGAAGTGGGGACTAAACAGGCTGACTCTGTCTACTTCCTGCCTGTCACGCCTCAGTTCGTCACAGAGGTCATTAAGACCGAACGACCTGACGGCATCCTGCTGTCTATGGGAGGACAGACCGCTTTAAACTGTGGTGAGTTAGGGGTGTGTGTGTATGTTGGGTGTGTGTGGGTGTGAGCGGACCTGGACTGGAGCGCGGCGCGAGTATCCCAAAAGCTGGAGTGTTGGCCTTCACGCCCGCTCCATTTTCACTCCAGTTCCGCTCCAGTAGCACTCATTTCACTTCACCAGCTCAGGGCATGCCCGGCACTGCTTGCATTTGTAGTCTACTTGTGTGCTGTAGCCCCTTGCTTTAGATACTGTCATGGAGTTCACTAAATATTTTCATAAAGAAACTGATAAAACACACAGGTGCAAAATCAAGGTGAGTTAATAAGATGAGGACCAAGAGAAAGAGCGAGTGGTGATGTAGTGTCCACAACTAAAGAATCATTGGGAATCTGAAAAGACACCTATCGTGAAAGCATGATGGTGTATTAGGTGCACATGTTAACCTCCCTGGGCAACGTCCCACCTAGTCAACAGCCAGTGGAATCGTGTGGCGCAAAATACAAATACCTCATAATGCTATAACTTCAATTTCTCAAACATATGACTATTTTACACCATTTTAAAGACAAGACTCTCGTTAATCTAACCACACTGTCCGATTTCAAAAAGAATTACAGCGAAAGCAAAACATTAGATTATGTCAGGAGAGTACCCTGCCAAAAATAATCACACAGCCATTTTCAAAGCATGCATATATGTCACAAAAACCAAAACCACAGCTAAATGCAGCACTAACCTTAGATGATCTTCATCAGATGACACTCCTAGGACATTATGTTTTGTTCAATCAAGTTCATATTTATATAAAAAAAACAGCTTTTTACATTAGCATGTGATGTTCAGAACTAGCATACCCACCGCAAACTTCCGGTGAATTTACTTAATTACTCACGATTAACGATCACAAAATACATAAATACAGAACTCCTTTATGCAATCGCGGTGTCAGATTTTAAAATAGCTTTTCGGCGAAAGCACATTTTGCAATATTCTGAGTAGATAGCCCGGCCATCACGGCTAGCTAATTTGACACCCACCAAGTTTGGCCCTCACCAAACTCAGATTTACTATAAGAAAAATTGGATTACCTTTGCTGTTCTTCGTCAGAATGCACTCCCAGGACTTCTACTTCAACAACAAATGTTGTTTTGGTTCGAAATAATCCATAGTTATATTGAAATAGCTCCGTTTTGTTTGTGCGTTGAGGTCAGTATCCGAAGGGTGACGCGCCCGGCGCATTTCGTGACAAAAAATGTCAAAATATTCCATTACCGTACTTCGAAGCATGTCAAACGCTGTTTAAAATCAATTTTTATGCGATTTTTTTCGTAAAATAGCGATAATATTCCAACCGGGCGACGTTGTATTCGTTCAAAGAGAGAAAGAAAAACATGGAGTCCTCTCGTGCACGCCGGGTCCAGTGTCAGTGTTCCCTGCCTGACCACTCCTGCTGTTTTTCGCTCAGACTGCAGAGTTCTCATTCCACTTTCTGGCGCCTTCTGAGAGCCAATGGAAGCCTTACAAAACGTCACGTTACAGCAGAGATGCTGTATTTTTGATAGAGATGCCCTAGAAGGACAACAAATTGTCAGACAGGGCACTTCCTGCATGGAATATTCTCAGGTTTTGGCCTGCCATATGAGTTCTGTTATACTCACAGACACCATTCAAACAGTTTTAGAAACTTTAGAGTGTTTTCTATCCAAATCTACTAATTATATGCATATTCTCGTTTCTGGGTAAGAGTAGTAACCAGTTTAAATCAGGTACGTTTTTTTATCCGGCCGTGAAAATACTGCCCCCTAGCCCCAACAGGCTAACAGAAAGGAGTGAGGTGGGTAGCTAGCTAAGTGTGTCATTGTACCAAAATTATTTATAAACAAACAATCGGATCTCTTAAGTTTCGTTCATTTTGTTTCTATTATCTATACGATAGTGTCACGTAACTAAACAGAGAAAACACAGCTCTCCTAGGTCAGAGCGTGACAGTACCCCCCCCAAAGGTGCGGACTCCCAGCCGCAAACCTGAAGCTATTGGGGAGAGTCCGGGTGGGCATCTATAATTGGCGGCGGCTCTGGTTCCGGGCGTAGAACCCCCCCCGCCCACTGATACCCCCGCTTCTGTGTGTCCGGAGGAACCAGACCGTGGATCATCGCCAGAGGCTCTGGAACGCCAACCGCCACTGAGACTCTGGGCTGAAGGCCGCCGCTGAAGACTCTGGGCTGAAGGCCGCCGTTGAAGACTCTGGGCTGCGGACCGCCGTTGAAGACTCTGGGCTGCGGACCGCCGTTGAAGACTCTGGGCTGCGGACCGCCGTTGAAGACTCTGGGCTGCGGACCGCCGTTGAAGACTCTGGGCTGCGGACCGCCGTTGAAGACTCTGGGCTGCGGACCGCCGTTGAAGACTCTGGGCTCCATGCCTTGGATCATCAATACAGGTTCCGTGCCCTGGATCATCACTACAGGTTCCGTGCCCTGGATCATCTCTACAGGTTCCGTGCCCTGGATCATCACTACAGGCTCCGGACCATGGATAATCCCTACAGGCTTCTTGCCATGGATTATCCCTACAGGCTCCGGGCCATGGATTATCCCTACAGGCTCCGGGCCATGGATTATCCCTACAGGCTCCGGGCCATGGATCATCACTAGAGGCTTCGTGCCATGGATCATCTCTACAGGCTTCAGACCATCGATTATCACTGGAGGCTTTATTCGTGGAGCTGGAACAAGTCTCACCGGACTGGGGAGACATACTGAGGACCGAGTGCTCAAAGGAGGCACCGGCCGTACTGGACTATGGAGGCGTACTGGAGGAAGAGTGCGAGGAGCAGGCACAGGACGTACTGGGCTAGGGAGGCGCGCTGGAGGGAGAGTGCGCGGGGCAGGCACAGGACGTACTGGGCTATGGAGGCGCACTGGAGGACAGGAATGCTGAGCGGGCATACTCCAAGCTGGCTGATTGCCAACCTTAGCACGACAGCGGTGAGGAGCTTGCACAGAGCGCACCGGGCTGTGAGTGCGCATGGGCGACACTGTGCGCTCCACCGCATAACACGGTGCTTGTACAGTCACTCGCTCCCCACGGTAAGCACGGGGAGTTGGCTCAGGTCTTAAACCCGCCTTAGCCAATCTACCCGTGTGCCCCACAAAAATTGTTGCTTTCTTAGCCGTTCTTCCCAGTATGGCCGTTCCGCCTTCGCTGCCTCTATCTCCTCCGGCGGGCGGCGATACTCTCCCGGCCTTGTCCAAGGTCCTGCCCCATCCAGGATCTCTTCCCAGGTCCAGTCCTCTGATCCACACTGTGTGGTCCCGCTCGTCTTCCTGGTGAGCGCACGCTGCTTGGCTTTCTTTTGGTGGGATCTTCTGTCACGTGTGCTATTTCGAATTGCCTGTCATAAATCAGCCAAGGCGCAGCATGCCGGTAGTTCCACATATTTTATTAGTGAACCCGAACAAAACAATAAACAGGTGAAACTAAAACAAACGTGACGTTCTGGGGCTGCTCAAACACAGCTGCACAAAAACAAGATCCCACGAACACACAGGGAAAAACAGGCTGCCTACGTATGGCTTCCAATCAGAGACAACGAATGACAGCTGCCTCTGATTGGAAACCATACCCGGCCAAAACATAGAACACAAAACATAGAATGCCCACCCACCTATCACGCCCTGACCTAACTAAACAGAGAAAACACAGCTCTCCTAGGTCAGAGCATGACAGATAGGCTATCATTGATTTCTGCCCAATAGGCCTGACATATTACCTCTTTCAAGGAGCTTTCTGTTTTGATAGGGTTATTCTGCCTAAAAAACTTTAGGTCTACCTATAGAAAAAAAATCTAAACAACTCTGTAAGCACTGAGAGGATATTCTCCACTGCTGGCCTGCTCTCCAGGCACCATCGCATGAGCCTGAAGCTATAGACTCTGGCCAAACTCCTGTTTCTACAAGTGAATTCAAATTCATTAAGCCTAATGAGGCATGTTTCATTTCATTTTTATTTAATTCTAAGTAAGTCACAGCCTATATGCGCAGTTTATAAACTATAATTATTTAATACAATGAAATGTTGTTTAAATGCTGAGCGTTTAATGTTCCTGCCAGCCTAGTGTGTAGCACTCGCAAATGCTTCACAATGTAATTCTTTGTCGGCTATAGCCTTGAAATAATAGGCTAATAATGTAGCCAAAACAATTCATTTTCTTTCCATCTCCTGACTTATTTAGTGTTTTATGTGCTGTTTTAATACAACATGTAGCCTATGTGAAATGATGAGCGCTTCTTACGGTCACCTTTTCATGTTTATTCAAATACTTTTCATTGAAATTATAGGGTTTGGTTTCAATACTTCAAAACCAAATGGTAGGTCCAGGTAGTCACAAAAATAGATCGGTGTTGGTTAAATTGTGATTTGAATGAATGGAGCGAATTTGGAGTGGCAGTATTTTTTTCCCTGTGAGCGAGGTGTGCTCTTTAGTGGAGCGGTTGAAAAGGACATGGAGCGCCAGTGCACTGCTCTGTGAGTGATGAGCGGGATTTCCAACCGCTCAACTCCGCTAACATACTCTGGTGGGAGGGTGGTGTGTGTGTGGCGGTATATTGCTACCCGTTGGACAGACCGCTCCCAACTGTGGTGAGTGGAGGTGGAGGTGTGAGTATATGTGCCTTCTATCTGACTATTACACCTACACTCTGAAGTCACATCCATTCTCCCATATGTTTGCTCACGTGTGTGCATGTTTCCCTGTGTGTCTGTGTAGGAGTGGAGCTGTTCCAGAGTGGGGTACTGCAGAAGTATGGGGTGAAGGTGTTGGGGACCCCTGTAGAGTCCATTATGGCTACGGAGGACAGACAGCTGTTTGCTGACAAGCTCAACGAGATCAATGAGAAGATCGCTCCCAGCTTCGCTGTGGAGACGGTGAGGCTTCTGGACAAACAAAGCCACATCAACAACAATGTTCTGATTTAGTTTTTCACTCTCAACCTCACATCAGGGGTTGATCTCAAAATTCTTCCCTCTTTCCTTGCATCCACTCTCCTTGCTTCCCTTTTTGTGAAAGGGAGGTGAGGAGAGGACGGTGGAAAGAACATGAGAAAAGACATTTGAGATTCAACACTGGTGTAGGCATTTATAGGTGTAAGGTGCAGACCCGGGCTCAAAAACTATTTGAAATATTTTGATTTAGCCTTCCCAGAGTGTCAAATGTGTAGCATTTGGAGTTCCAGGACTTGTCTATTGGTCCGGTAAGCCTGTCAAGCTAAAGTATTTTAAATGATTTCAAATAGTATTTGAACCCAGGTCTAGTTGCAGAGCGGAGTTGAATAGTGTAGTGTGATGTAAGGATGTTGCTTGTCCTATAGGTGGCAGATGCCCTGAAGGCAGCGGATCAGATAGGCTACCCTGTCATGCTACGTTCTGCCTATTCCCTGGGCGG